>NC_141879.1:114484621-114787651 GCF_056163025.1 Triticum urartu
TTTTCATGTCAAACAGCACATTAGTGTTTCATCGGTGAAGAAACAAATTTGTGCTAACATTTGGTGTTCAGTTATTTTTGCATAGGCCAAAATGCTTAACCTTTTTGCGTCAAAATTTGAAGGTGGCATTTGGATGTAGCTAAGAACACACAAAAAAAATTCTTGACATTTTGTACATTTTAAAATTTATTTTTGGGCCCAGGAGCACGTGCTCCCGGGAGCCAAATTGAATTTCCGCATACAACATATATATGTTCAATAAAGAGCTAGATAGTACAAGTGTTGGAAATATGCCCTAGAGGCTACAATATTGTATTATTATATTTGCGTATTCATAATTAAGTGTTTATATTTCATGCTATAAATGTATGATCCTGGAATATGCGATTCAGTGGAAAATTCATATGCGCGTGTAAAATGATAAACGAATAAAATAAAGGTTCGCAGTCGCGCCTCTAAGACTAGCTCAAGTGTTGTTAGTGATCATGTTCTCCGGATATTAGGATATCATTAAGTATAACGATAGTCCTAAATTGACATTGAGATTATGACGGTGGAAGAACGGGCATATTGAATTGATATGTCTCCGTCGTATCTATAATTTTTGATTGTTCCATACCAATATTCTACAACTTTCATATACTTTTGGCAACTTTTTATACTATTTTTGGGACTAACATATTGATCCAGTGCCCAGTGCCAGTTCCTATTTGTTGCATGTTTTTTGTTTAGCAGAATATCCATATCAAACGGAGTTCAAACGGGATAAAAACTGATGCATATTTTTTTTGGAATATATATGATTTTTGGGAAGAAAAATCCACGCGAGACGATGCCCGAGGGGGGCACGAGGCAGGGGGGCGCACCCCAGGGGGGCAGGCGCGCCCCTGACTCTCGTGGCCACCCCGTAAGGCGGTTGGTGCCCTTCTTTCGCCGCAAGAAAGCTAATATCTGGATAGAGATTGTGTTAAAATTTCAGCACAATCAGAGTTACAGATCTCCGGAAATATAAGAAACGGTGAAAGGGTATAATCTGAGAACGCAGAAACAGAGAGAGACAGAGAGACAGATCCAATCTCGGAGGGGCTCTCGCCCCTCCCACGCCATGGAGGCCATGGACCAGAGGGGAAACCCTTCTCCCATCTAGGAAGGAGGTCAAGGAAGAATAAGAAGGAGGGGCTCTCTCTGCCCCTCGCTTCCGGTGGCACCGGAGTGCCACCGGGGGCCATCATCATCACCGCAATCTTCACCAATAACTTCACCGCCATCATCACCAACTCTTCCCCCTCTATGCAGCGGTGTAACCTCTCTCTTACCCGCTGTAATCTCTACTTAAACATGGTGCTCAACGCTATATATTATTTCCTAATGATGTATGGCTATCCTATGATGTTTGAGTAGATCCGTTTTGTCCTATGGGCTATTTGATGATCAAGATTGATTTGAGTTGCATGTTTTATTATTGGTGCTGTCCTATGGTGCTCTCCGTGTCGCGCAAGCGTGAGGGATCCCCGCTGTAGGGTGTTGCAATACGTTCATGATTCACTTATAGTGGGTTGCGTGAGTGATTGAAACACAAACCCGAGTAAGGGGGTTTTTGCGTATGGGATAAAGAGGACTTGATGCTTTAATGCTATGGTTGGGTTTTACCTTAATGATCTTTAGTAGTTGCGGATGCTTGCTAGAGTTCCAATCATAAGTGCATATTATCCAAGTAGAGAAAGTATGTTAGCTTATGCCTCTCCTTCAAATAAAATTGCAATAATGATTACCGGTCTAGTTATCGATTGCCTAGGGACAAATAACTTTCTCATAACAAAAAGCTCTTTACTAAAACTAACTTAGTTGTGTCTTTACCTAAACATCCCCTACTTTTTATTTACGTAATCTTTATTATCTTGCAAACCTATCCAACAACACCTACAAAGTACTTCTAATTTCATACTTGTTCTAGGTAAAGTGAACGTCAAGCGTGCGTAGAGTTGTATCGGTGGTCGATAGAACTTGAGGGAATATTTGTTCTGCCTTTAGCTCCTCGTTGGGTTCGACACTCTTACTTACGAAAACTGTTGCGATCCCCTATACTTGTGGGTTATCATGAATCGACCCAAACTTGTTTATTATGATTTGAGATAATATCGTCTGTAATCAATTGTAATAACACAGAGTGTTAACATGTGATTTTGCTCTTTAGACCATGAGAGTATCGTAGTCACTTCTTACCGTACGGTGGACTTTGGGGTTGCTCAAACATCACATGTAACACGGTGATCATAACGACAATTTACAGGTTCATTGGAAAGTTTGACATGGGACTAGATAGCTCGAGAGTGAGATTTGCTCCTCCGACCATGAAGAGATATTCTTAGGGCACTCTCGGTGTGATGGCATCCATCATCGTCTGGCCAGACACAGGTGACTACGTCACGGGGATGCCGGAACGCAATAATAAGAAAGAAGAACAAAACCAGTAGCGAGGATTTCGGTATAGTGAGCATAGTGATGACTCAGGAGGATACCGATGCATCCCGGGTTTTGTGAAGTATTGCGAAGCAAAGGTAACATCATATGATAACCACAGGTTCACTTGAATATCATTCGAGTGCTCATAGGGATTGATATGGACGTCCACGGTCCCGCTATCGATCATTGAACGAAGGGGTTTCATTCATCACTAGTAGAAAACAGGGCTTTGGTTGACGCCTGGCCAGTCCATTAGTCCCGGTTCAGTCACAAACCGGGACCTATGGTTGCATACGTCCCGGTCCGTGAGCCCAGGGGGGCGGCCGGGCCTCATGGGGCATTGGTCCCGGTTCGTTTGGACCCATTTATCCCGGTTCCAGGCACGAACCGGGACCAATGGTCCTCGCTCCCGGCCCACATCCATTGGTCCCGGTTCGTGGCTGGAACCGGGACAAAATTTGGCCTTTAGTCCCGGTTCCTGCCACGAACCGGGACCAATGAGGTGGCTATATATACCCCCTCGTCTGCGAGCATAGCACTCCACTTCTCTGTTTTTCTGGCCGGCGAGGGGAGAACTTTGTGGTGCTCTAGCTCACCTTCTATGCACATGAGGTGTTCGATGAAATGCCCGAGCCACGCTAGTTAAGCTTTCTCCTCTCGAAGCTCGACCTCCAAGCTCCATTTTTCTCGAGATTTGTCTAGGTTTAGCGGTCCGTCAAGTCCCGTCCCCGTCTTCAAAGCCGTTGATCGCCCACGCCGATCTCGTCGCCGGCACCACCGTGGTGAGCCTCTTATTCTTATCTTCTTTCTGAAAGAAAAAAAATTCTTACTTGTATGATTAGATAAATACTTGTCTAATTTTCTTACTTTTATTATTGCTTGTTATTATATAGTGTGATGGTTTTGGTATACGCCCCCGTCGGCCCTCGTCCTGTCTATGATTCGGATGTGGTATATATTATCTTTTATAACTATTTGGTTCATTTATTGTTTATGACAATTATGCCGACCAACGTGACATAGATTTTATTTATCTAGGAGGTATGTGAACCGGAAATTCCAAACGACCCTATTGTCGAGAGGTTAATTTTAGTTGAAGAAGAAAACAATTACTTGAAGGAAAAAATAAAAAAAATTGAGGAGGAGAAGATGATATTGGAGTTGCATGTTGCGGATGTCGTCGATGATCACAAGATCAAGATGGATGTAACGCGGTTGATGATTAGAAAGATTAGAAAATATGCCATTCATACCGAGGCTTGGTACCATTATGCCGCTGGATCAATTGTTACCTTGGTTGCGATTATGATCACATTTGTTGTTGCATTGAAAGGTTTTACATAGTTTTGATGTATGGTTTAATTAGATGCTCTGGAGAGCTATATGTTGTTCAATGAGAACTATGTATGTACTTTGGTTTTAATGTGATGATGAACTTCTATTAATTTGGTCACTTATCTATCCATGTGAATCTGTAATGGTTTTTGACACACATAATTATATATAATGCACGCAGATGAACCGACAATGGATGTACGGTGACAGACACACCTCCGAGTACATTAAGGGCATGCATAATTTTCTTGAAGTGGGTGAGGCAAACAAGCAGAATGGTTCTATGTCTTGTCCATGCCCTATATGTGGGAATACGAAGTCTTACTCTAACCGGAAAATCCTTCACACCCACCTACTTTATAAGGGTTTCATGCCACACTATCATGTTTGGACCAAGCATAGAGAAATAGGGGTTATGATGGAAGACAACGAATAAGAAGAGGACGATGACAACTATGTGCCCCCTGAATACGATGATGCTACAATGGGGGAAGCTGCTGAAGATCAAGAGGAACCAGACGATGTGCCCGATGATGATGATCTCCGCCGGGTCATTGTTGATGTGAGGAGACAGTGCGAAAGTCAAAAGGAGAAGATGAAGTTCGATCACATATTAGAGGATCACAAAAAGAGTTGTACCCCAATTGCGAAGATGGCAACACAAAGCTTAGTACCGTACTGGAAGTGTTGTAGTGGAAGGCAGAGAATGATGTGCCTGGCAAAGGATTTGAGAAGCTACTGAAAATATTGAAGAAGAAGCTTCCAAAGGATAACGAATTGCCCGACAGTACGTACGTAGCAAAGAAGGTCGTATTCCCTCTAGGATTGGAGGTGCTGAAGATACATGCATGCCCTAATGACTACACCCTCTACGTGACAGTACGTACGTAGCAAAGAAATCTTCTTTGAATGCCTGCTCAGTATGAAGGTCCCGTCTGGCTTCTCATCAAATATAAAGGGAATAATAAATATGGCCGAGAAAAAACTTCAGAACCTAAAGTTTTATGACTTCCACGTGATTATGACGCAACTGCTTCCGGTTGCATTGAGGGGGCTTCTATCGGAAAATGTCCGATTAGCCATTGTGAAGCTATGTGCATTCCTCAATGCAATCTTTCAGAAGGTGATCGATCCATAAATCATACCAAGGATAAGGAGTGATGTGTCGCAATGTCTTGTCAGTTTCGAGCTGGTGTTCCCACCATCCTTCTTCAATATCATGATGCACGTCCTAGTTCATCTAGCCGACGAGATTATCATTCTGGGCCCCGTATTTCTACACAATATGATCCCCTTTGAGAGGTTCATGGGAGTCCTAAAGAAATATGTCCATAACCGCGCTAGGCCAGAAGGAAGCATCTCCATGGGCCATCAAACAGAGGATGTCATTGGGTTTTGTGTTGACTTCATTCCTGGCCTTAAGAAGATTGGTCTCCCTAAATCGCGGTATGAGGGGAGACTGACTGGAAAAGGCACGCTAGGAGGAGACTCAATAATATGCAGGGACGGGCATTCTTGGTCTCAAGCACACTACACAGTTCTACATAACTCTACCTTGGTGACCCCGTATGTCGATGAACACAAGAACAGTCTACGCTACAAACACCCGGAGCAGTGTGACGACTGGATTACATGTGAAAACATCAGGACTTTCGGTAGTTGGTTGGAAACACGCCTCAGATGTGACAACACTGTTTCTGATGAGCTGTACTCGTTGTCCAGGGGACCATCTTCGACTGTACTGACTTAAAAAGGATACGAGATAAATGGGAATACATTTTACACGATTGCCCAAGATCGAAAGAGCACCAACCAAAACGGCGGTGTCCGCTTTGATGCAGCAACCAAGAGGGGAAAGGACACATATTATGGTTACATAGTGGACATATGGGAACTTGACTACGGACATGATTTTAAGGTCCCTTTGTTTAAGTGCAAATGGGTCAATCTGTCAGGAGGCGGGGTACAGGTAGACCCACAGTATGGAATGACAATAGTGGATCTGAACAATCTTGGGTACACAGACGAACCATTCATCCTAGCCAATGATGTGGCGCAGGTTTTCTATGTGAAGGACATGTCTACCAAACCGAGAAAAAGAGAAGATAAGGAAGCGAACACATCATACGATGAGCCAAAGCGCCACATATTTCTTTTAGGAAAAAGAGACATCGTGGGAGTGGAGGGCAAGACAGACATGTCCGAAGATTATGAAAATTTTCATGAAATTCCTCCCTTTAAAGTCAAGACATCGTGGGAGTGCAAGACAGGCTGCTGCGGCTGTGCGCTGCGCTGATAGAAATGTGTTAGCCATTGTACCAGTAGAGGCTGGTGACGAGGGCGTGCCCGACGAAGAGACACAAGCTAGGGAAGCTGGTGTCTTTCCTTCTAATGCCCGTGCGACGACTAGGAAGAGGGTGGCGAAGGCGGTGACCTCTTGGGTTGTGCGCCTACGTAATAGAATTTTATAGATGAGGTACATGTTCTGGAATATCCGTGGTTGTGGCCACGGTGGCCATCGCACTCAACTTAAAGAGCACATGGCCAACAAACGAATCGATGTGGTTGCACTTTAGGAGACAATTAAAACATACTTTACTTTCAGAGAACTGCTCACCTACGATCCCCTTCAACGTTTTGATTGGCATTGGGTGCCCTCCGTGGGGAATTCTGGTGGTATTTTGATGGGTTGTAATCGGGATGTCCGTGATGTATTGCAATGGGATGTTGGTGTATTCTTTCTGTCCGCCACTATTAAGCATCGTGTATCTGGTTTGTCGTGGGTCATCATGTGTGTTTATGGACTAGCTAATCACTCCAGATCAGCGGCGTTCCTTCTTGAACTGACAAATCTGGTTGGGCCCAAACGTGCTAACAACCTACCTGTGGTTGTTGGCGGTGATTTTAACTTGATATGCTTGGGGGTGGACAAGAATAATGCTAATATTGACTGGACTAGGATGTCCTTATTCAATTATGCCATTTCGGTAGTGGCATTGCGTGAAGCGGCGTGGACCGGGGCCATATATACCTAGACTAACAAACAAACACAACCGGTTCGTAGCGTGTTGGATCGGGTCTTCTTTACGCCTGAATGGGAGGTGTTGTTCCCCATGTGTTCACTCGTGGCTGAGACGCGCATCGGATCAGACCATGTGCCGCTAATATTTTCCTCAGGGAAGGATCTCATCCGCCGTAGCCCTAGATTCTACTTCGAAACTGCATGGTTTGAACCGGAGGGTTTTGCCCAGATGGTGGTAGATCGATGGGGATCGATCTGTGCCTAATTGGGGCCTCAACGTGGGCCAGCGGAGAGCTGGAACGTGGCAGCAGGCAAGCTCCGTACTTGCCTGCGTGGGTGCGGCGCTAATCATTGTAGCGAATCCAAGAAGGCACGTGCGCGAATCATAGAGGCAATTCCTCTGTTAGATGCGGAGGCAGACCACCGTCCTTTTTCAGAGGATGAGTGGGCCCACAGGTATGCCTTGGAAAACCAAGTCATTGCGATTCTGCGAGCGGAGGAGGAGTACTGGCGACGTAGGGGCGGAGTCACATGGGTCACGAAAGGAGACGCAAACACCGGCTATTTCCACGCTTATGCGAACGGGAGGAAACGGAAGTGCTCCATACTGCATCTTCAATCCGATCACGGGCTCCTGTTGACGCAAGAACAAATCATGGCCCATATCTATGAGTTTTTCATAGGCCTTTTGGGGACGGCCGATGAAAAACATCTTTGCTTGCGCGATGATCTGTGGGATCAAGCGGAGCGAGTCTCTCTAAAGGAGAATGACAGGCTTGCTCTGTCTTTCCTGCCCGAGGAAATAGATCAGGCCCTAGCAGGCATGAAAACAAGCACAGCGCCCAGGCCGGATGGGTGGCCTGTCAAGTTCTTCAAGAAGTTCTGACCCTACCTTAAGCACCTGTTCTACGATATAGTCAACGGCTTTGCGTTGGGCACGGTAGACCTTTCTCGCTTGAACTATGGGGCCATTAGCCTAATTCCTAAGGTGAAAGGGGCGCATAACATTAAGCTTTTAGACCCATCACCCTGGTTAACATCCCTTTCAAAATTTGTGCGAAAGCTTATGCCTCGTGCTTGGCACCAGTCGCTCAACGTGTCATCAGTTCTAGTCAGACTGGTTTTCTTAAACGCCATAACATACTTGAGGGACCGATCGCGTTATAAGAAATCGTTCATGAGTTAAAACGCACCGGGGCACAGGGCGTGCTCCTTAAATTGGACTTCGAGAAAGCTTATGATCGCGTGAACTGGGAGTTTATGCGAGAGGTCTTCCTCAAAAAGGGTTCTGAGGCAGGTTTTGTACATCGCATCATGCACCTCGTGTGTAGTGGGCACACGACGGTCACTATCAATGGCACAATAGGTAAGTTTTTCTGCCACAAACGTGGTCTTCGGCAAGGAGACCCAAGCTCGCCTCTGATTTTCAACTTTGTTGCGGATGCCTTGGCGGCCATGATTAACAAAGCGCGAGCAGTGGGACACATTAAAGGGCTAGTACCCCACCTTATCCCTGGTGGGGTTTCACATCTGCAATATGCGGATGATACGATGCTCATGTTCGAGCCCGACGACCACATCATAGCTACAATCAAACTACTACTGCTCGCATTTGAGATCTTGTCGGGGCTTAAGATCAATTTTCTGAAGAGCGAAGTGATCACCATTGGGGTGGATGATCTAGAAAGCACTCGGATCGTGAACCTACTTAATTGTAAGCTGGGGAGCTTCCCGATTAAGTACCTTGGCCTCCCGATCTCGACCAAGAAACTAATCATTGCGGAATGAGAGCCTCTTTATGGGAAAGTCGCTAACAGGGCGAGCCCTTGGAGGGGCAGGTTTATGTCCTCGGCCGCACGACTTATCCTCACTAACTCGAGCTTATCCTCCCTCCCACTTTTCACAATGGGAATGTTCCTACTAGCGGATGGGGTTCACGCTAGATTTGATACACCGCACTCTCAGTTCTTTTGGGAAGGAGCTGGGACCAAACGCAAATATCACTTAGTGAAATGGGCTGCGGTTTGTAGACCAAAAAAAACTCGTCAGCTTGGGTGTTATGAACTCTAAGCTCATGAATGTGGCCCTGCTTACTAAGTGGTGGTGGCGTCTTGCCCAAAACGAGTCGGGACTCTGGGCGCACATCCTTCAGGCTAAATACTTCCCAGATGGGAATTTGTTCAAGGCTAAATGCAACGGATCGGCCTTTTGGAATGGGGTCCAAGCGGTTCGGCCGACTTTCTTAGTGGGTGCGCAGTTCTGTGTCAATGATGGCAAGTCCACACATTTCTGTCTCGATCATTGGTGGGGTCAGGAACCGCTATGGCATTCCCATCCGGAACTGTACCAACTGGCAACGAACACCAACATTATGGTGGCCGATGCTCTTAGAGTCCATCTGCCTGCTATCTCCTTTATTAGGACACTAGAGACGATGGAGGCCGCTAGCTGGGACATGTTGGCGGCTGACTTGGGTGGACTGACTCGTAGTAGTGGTGCAGATACTATTACGTGGAATTTGACTTCCTCCAAGAAATTTACAGTCAAATCCCTGTACGACAAATTAACTGAGGGCACAACGCTAGATATAGCTAGGGGGCTATGGAAGGCCGGTATACCCCTCAAAATCAAGATATTTATGTGGAAAATGTTCCACAATCGCTTACCAACCTCCGATAATGTGGCCAAACGCAATGGGCCGGCGGACGGAACGTGCACCACTTGCGGTTTAGGGGAAAATGCAAATCACGTGTTCTTCGGATGTGCGCTTGCTAGATTTGCGTGGAGTGCGGTTAGAGACGCTTTCAAACAAAACTGAAACCCAAAGTCTAGCCATGACGTACTTTCTATCTTAACGGCGCAAAGAGGGGCCAATGCAAGGATAGTCTGGAGATGTGTTGAGGCGCTGCTTTGGGCCCTTTGGCCGGTTCGAAACAAAATTACGATTGAGCAAAAGTTCCCGGCCCACCCCGCTTATATCATCTTCAAATGTCACATTTTCCTTCAGGTATGGGCGCCGTTGGGCAAGAAGCGTGACGTGGATCGCATGAACGAACTATGGAGCTGATCAAGATGACCATGGTGAAGGCATGACAAGACGGGACAACAGCCTGACCATGAGACCTCTGCGTTATTTAGCTATCTATCTTCTTGATGCTCCGCTTTTGTGATCATAAACTTCTGTTTGCTCCATCTTAGCTTTATCCGAAGCCTATGGCCCGATGACTTGTCTAATTCGGTTTGTAAGACTTAAGTTTGTGTGGATGCTGCCTGGTGGCTTTATTAGTTTAAAGCCGGACACCTCTAGCATCTATGTTCCAAAAAAAAGTCAAGGCTGACCCAAGCACCCTGTTAAACGATGAAGATTATCCATGATTACGGCGCAATAAGAAAATGACACAAGCGAATAAAAAGTGAAGACTTTCTCTCACAACTATTATGATGATGCCTTTGATCTAGAATATCCATGTAATAGACGAGTTTCCGTATGAAACCCTGATACTTGGAAAGAGATTGTTCGTTTTGTACACGAAGTGCATCCAGTTTTTGCCGTAACCCTCTCAACTTTTTAGTACATACTATGTGGGTGAAATGATGATACCATGCCAACTTTCAACCTTTTCAGAATTCATTTGTAGTGCTTTTCATTTTCAGGGTTATAGCTCAAAAAATCAGTAAATGCATGAAAAATAACAAATGAAGTCAGAAAGGGTTGAAAATTGATGATGTAGCTTTGAATGGTGCATTTTGAACACACAACAAGTCTGGAGTTCAAATAAGTTCTAAAAAATGAAATCCCTTTTGTAACAGATGAGTTTTCGTTCGAAACCCTGATACTTCGAAAGAGATTGTCCATTTTGTACATGAAGTGCATCCAGTTTTTGCCGTAACCCTCTCAACTTTTTAGCACATGCTATTTGGGTGAAATGATTATACCATGCCAACTTTCAACCTTTTCAGAGTTCATTTGTAGTGCTTTTCATTTTCAGGGTCATATAGCTAAAAGAATCAGTAAATGCATGAAAAATAACAAATGAAGTCAGAAAGGGTTGAAAATTGATGATGTGGCTTTGAATGGTGCATTTTGAACACACAAAAAGTCTGGAGTTCAAATAAGTTAAAAAATGAAATCCCTTTGTAATAGATGAGTTTTCGTCCGAAACCCTGATACTTTGAAAGAGATTGTCCATTTTGTACACGAAGTGCATCCAGTTTTTTCCGTAACCCTCTCAACTTTTTAGCACATGCTATGTGGGTGAAATGAGGATACCATGCCAATTTTCAACCTCTTCAGAGTTCATATGAAGTGCTTTTCAATTTCAGGGTCATTTAGCTCAAAGAATGTACTAATATAAAAAAGAATGATCTGGAAAACTTTTATGAAACTCTAATAGCAAAAATAATAAACTAAAATAATGAACAAGAAAACTGTAATGAAACTCTAATAGAAAAAAGAATGAACTAGGAAACTTTAATGAAACTCTAATAGCAAAAGGAATCAACAAAAAGTTTTATAAACCTCTAGTATTATTGAAACTAAAATTATATAAAATTTATGCAACTAAAATTATCAAAGTATTTTCTATTCAAAACATTATAAGCAAAAGGAATTTTCATAAAGAACTTTTTTGTTAGAAACTCTAATAGCAAAAAGAATTATCATAAAGATTTATTTTGTTAGAAACTAAAATATCAAAAACTGTTTTTGAATATAATGATAAAACACAGTAATATTAAATAGCAGGAAAAAGAATGACTCCAAAATCTATTTTTATAGTAAAGTTAATCACAAACTAGTGATTCACACAAATTAAAAAAAATCAAATTTAAACTATTCAAAATTGAAATTAATGGCATTAACAAAAAGTTTATAATTTTTATTACCTAAAACCAAAAAGAATAACTGAAAAACTAGTAAGTATTTTGCTGTAAGTAGCAAAAAAATAAAATAAAAAATACAAAAAATTGGAAAAAAATAAAAAAATGCAGCCTACTGGGCCACCATAGCCTGCATACGACTAGAAACCCGCTAGTTGGGCCAGGATGCATGCCCGTAGTAGGCCCACAGGTACAGAGAGTGGATTTAGGCCCTTAAGCCTGCAGTAGAGAGGTCCTCGAAGTGGTCGGCTTGGCAGGGCTTATAAACCACTCCGAGCCCCTCGCGGCTAGCGAGGTGGGACTAAACATCCCACCGCACCGCGCCAGTTCCAGCACACAACCTTTGGTCCCAGTTGGTGGCACCAACCGGGACGAAAGGGTGCCTTTGGTTGGCGGCACTAACCGGGACTAAATGGGGGCATTGGTCCCGGTTGGTGCTACGAACCAGGACCAAAGGCACCCTTTCGTCCCGGTTGGTGCCACCAACCGGGACCAAAGGTCGTGTGCTGGAACTGCCGGGCGGCACTAACCGGGACTAAATGGGGGCATTGGTCCCGGTTGGTGCTACGAACCAGGACCAATGCTTCGGCTATATAAGCCAACACTTGTGAAATTTTTCATTCAGTTCTTCCACACTGCCCCGACGATGCCGCCAGGCTGCCCCGATCGACGCCGTCCACCGCCCGACGCCCGTCTGCTGCCCGACGGCACCCCGCCGCCGTCCACGCGCCGCCCTGACGCCGCCATTCGCGCCGCTCCGACGCCGACGCCCGCCACCCCGACGCCTCCTCTGTGAGTACCAGCCGCCATGCCCTACCCCCCCCGCCGCCGCATTGCCACCGCGTAGCCGCTGCCGTTGCTTTTTTATATAATATGCTTTATTTTTATATGTATGTATGTTTGTATGTATGTATGTTTATACGCATGGAAAAGAGAGGAAGAAGGAAGAAGGGAAGAAAAAAGGAAGAAGGAAGAAGGGAAGAAAAAGAAGGAGAGGAAAAAGGGGAGAAAAAAGAGAAGAAAAGGAGAAAAAATAACAAGAGAAAGAAGGAGAAGAAGAAGAGAAGAAGAGAAGAGGAAGAAAAGGAGAAAAAAATAAGAAGAGGAAGAAGACGAAAAAAGGAGAAGAAGAAGGAATAGAGGGGAATATCTATTTTTCCTTCTTCCCCTCTATTCCTTCTTGTTCTCCTTTTTTTTTCTTCCTCTTCTTATTTTTTTCGGGAACGAGGGTGTCGAGGATCGCCGATCGGTCGAGGGTAGGACATGCCATGAGGGGGGACGTCGAACATGTGATGAGGGGGACGTCGGACATGACATGAGGGGGGACGTCGGACACTTCTTCCCCTCTATTCCTTCTTCTTCTCCTCTTTTTTTCTTCTTCTTCCTCTTCTTAATTTTTTTCGGCAACGAGGGTGCCAAGGGGTCAAGGGTCGAGGAACACCGAGGGGTCTAGGGTCGTCGAGGGTTCGAGGGTTGAGCATCGCCGAGGGGTCGAGAGGATGCCTAGTGTCAAAGTATTGAAGAAATCCATGGTTTCATCATTAGCCAGAAGTAATCAAGGCATGACGGTATGAAGTTGTGCAAAGTTGTTCTGGAAGGAGTCTCGGATAGGATAATTCGCCTTTTGGTATGAATTTCAGCAAAGGCCTTCCAAATAGCGATATTCGGAAGGCTCTTGCTGAACTTTGTACCAAAAAGCGAATTATCGCTATCACAGCAATCGCGCGCGATGGCCAACCGATTGAACCCATCCGGACCAAGGAAGCATTTTCTGCTCAGTTCGGGGTTCTTGTTAGGGACATGATCCCGATCAGCATCCACCAAAGGTATAAGCCTAAGAACGAGGACCCTGAGGTGTCTTATGTCAACAATAGGCAGAAAGATGATCTTTGGACCACGCTGAAGGCAAATTTCACCCTACCGCCAGAGGAGGATTCGGAGAAGCCAGCTATAGAGCCATTGGTCAAGGCTCTTGCTCTTAAGAAGATGGCATATCTGTTCAGGAGGTGGAAGAATGAGCTGAAAACAACGTTTGTCAACAAAGAAAAGACTCCATAATTCACCGGTCGATTTGAGAAGATCAGAGATCACTGGGACGCATTTGTGGCCCACAAGATATAGGTGAAGAGCAAGAAGATGTCAGCGACAAACAAGAAAAATGCTGCAAAGAAGGAGCTTCACCATCGCATGGGGTCAGGTCGCTACTGATAACCCACAAGTATAGGGGGTCACAACAGTTTTCGAGGGTAGAGTATTCAACCCAAATTTATTGATTCGACACAAGGGGAGCCAAAGAATATTCTCAAGTATTAGCAGCTGAGTTGTCAATTCAACCAAACCTGGAAACTTAATATCTGCAGCAAAGTGTTTAGTAGCAAAGTAATATGATAGTAGTGGTAATGGTGGCAAAAGGTAACGGTAGCAAAAGTAATATTTTTGGTGTTTTATAGTGATGATAACAATAGCAACGGAAAAGTAAATAAGCGAAGAACAATATATGGAAAGCTCGTAGGCAATGGACTGGTGATAGATAATTATGCCGGATGCGATCGATCATGTAACAGTCATAACCTAGGGTGACACAGAACTAGCTCCAATTCATCAATGTAATGTAGGCATGTATTCCGAATATAGTCATACGTCCTTATGGAAAAGAACTTGCATGACATCTTTTGTCCTACCCTCCCGTGGCAGCGGGGTCCTAGTGGAAACTAAGGGATATTAAGGCCTCCTTTTAATAGAGTACCGGACCAAAGCATTAACACATAGTGAATACATGAACTCCTCAAACTACGGTCATCACCGGGAGTGGTCCCGATTATTGTCACTTTGGGGTTGCAGATCATAACACATAGTAGGTGACTATAGACTTGCAAGATAAGATCAAGAACTCACATGTATTCATGAAAACATAATAGGTTCAGATCTGAAATCATGGCACTCGGGCCCTAGTGACAAGCATTAAGCATAGCAAACTCATAGCAACATCAATCTTAGAACATAGTGGATACTAGGGATCAAACCCTAACAAAACTAACTCGATTACATGATAAATCTCATCCAACCCATCACCGTCCAACAAGCCTACGATGGAATTACTCACGCACGGCGGTGAGCATCATGAAATTGGTGATGGAGGAAGGTTGATGATGACGATGGCGACGGATTCCCCTCTCCGGAGCCCCGAACGGACTCCAGATCAGCCCTCCCGAGAGAGTTTAGGGCTTGGCGGCGGCACCGTATCGTAAAACGCGATGAATCCTTCTCCTCTATTTTTCTCCCTGAACACGAATATATGGAGTTGGGGTTGAGGTCGGTGGAGCTCCAGGGGGGCCACGAGGCAGGGGGGCGCGCCCAGGGGGGCAGGCGTGCCCCCCACCCTCGTGGCTAGGGTGTGGGCCCCCTGGCCTTGATTCTTTGCTAGTATTTTTTATTATTTCCAAAAATAATCTCCGTGGAGTTTCAGGTCATTCCGAGAACTTTTGTTTCTGCACATAAATAGCACCATGGCAATTCTGCTAAAAACAGCGTCAGTCCGGGTAGTTCCATTCAAATCATGCAAGTTAGAGTCCAAAACAAGGGAAAAAGTGTTTGGAAAAGTAGATACGACGGAGACGTATCAACTCCCCAAGCTTAAACCTTTGCTTGTCCTCAAGCAATTCAGTTGACAAACTGAAAGTGATAAAGAAAAACTTTTACAAACTCTGTTTTCTCTTATTGTTGTAAATATGTAAAGCCAGCATTCAAGTTTTCAGCAAAGATTATGAACTAACCACATTCACAATAACACTTAGGTCTCATGTTTATTCATATCAATGGCATAATCAACTAGCGAGATATAATAATAAATCTCGGATGACAACACTTTCTCAAAACAATCATAATATGATATAACAAGATGGTATCTCTCTAGCCCTTTCTGAGACGGCAAAACATAAATGCAGAGAACCTTTAAACATCAAGGACTAGACATTGTAATTCATGGTGAAAGAGATCCAGTCAAGTCATGCTCAATGTAAACTAACAGTAATGAATGCAAATGACAGCGGTGCTCTCCAACTGGTGCTTTTTAATAAGAGGATGATGACTCAACATAAAAGTAAATAGATAGGCCCTTCGCAGAGGGAAGCAGGGATTTGTAGAGGTGCCAGAGCTCGATTTTGAAATAGAGGTGTGGGGACCCTGACTCATAAGTCAAGATCACCGAATGCACGTGTACAGTGATCCCAGAGATCAATGCTCACTGAACACACAGAAGCTGAATAACAAGAGTCTTACATCCATACATACCGTCTTACACAAATTATGACCATTATGGTCAAGTCTTACATTGATAAAGCCTTAAGGGATGAACATCAAATGAAACACAAGCAGCGGAAATCTTCGTCGATAAGTAGAACCCATGCCATCTGCCTTAACCCTACAGGCATTCTGACTGGGAAACGTCCTAGTTCGCATGTTCGTCTCCAAAGAACTCTTCTTCGAACTCCTGTTCTTCCATGCCTGGCCAACTAAATAACGAGTGGCAAGCCAATGAGTACTTTGATTGTACTCGCAAGCAACCCATGTTTTGGTTCAAGGTACAACAATGCATGATATAGGTAAATTTTTGTGGAAAGCTAGTTTTGAGTGCAATGACATGTTCAACAACTTGTAAGACATGCATCAGGAGAATTCAATTAACCATGAGGATAGGTTACATATATCAACAAAAATAGAGTGGGCATCAACCCAACTCAATCACGTCAAGTCCTTTGACTTGACCCAAAGTAGTTCTTCCCACTTACCCAAACACACACACTGGTTTGTAAACATGTGGACGTAGTTTAAGAAGCACCGCCCAACTGTCCTTGACTGTGGACACGGCTATCCGAATAGTTTTACACTCTGCAGAGGTTGCACACTTTACCCACAAGATCCGGGGAACTTCCGTGTCATCCACGACCCGCGGTACCTCAAGTACCCGGGGTAAGCACCCGATCACTATCTTTCCCTTGACGACACTAACAAGGAGTCCACTCGTTGTTCTGTATACTCATGATATACAACGTACGAGACTCACTCGAGATCGTAACATCTGAGAGGGGACACAACGGTGTATCCGGTGCCCTGTGAAAATAGTGATGGCCGCCCTACCTGGCACGACCCCGTCCCGAGAGAGCGCACCAACAACTCTCCCGTCACTAGTAATGTGGGCTCCAAACTAGTATCGACCTAGGTAATCAACAATGCCCTTTCCCATATAAGGGTAGAGTGGTTGCGCATGTAAGGTTGGGACAGTCGACAAATCTTAAATCTAATCCGTTTTCGAAAACAACACACACCATTGCCTCGGTACACCACTTCATCATCAAGTGGTTACCCATCTCATTATCTCCCTCAGGCATAAGTGGCACCCGACGGGGTTTTCGAAAAGTCCTTTGAAAATACTTTGTCTCCATCACCATGCATATACCCGTCCCTTTTGCGTAGCACTACTTAGCCTCCTATCTACTCCCACCGGCATAACCCTCATAAGAAGGTAGGTTCATGCACAATGCAAGTATCAACAAGGAGGAAATGAAGGCAACCCACCAAAGTGGCTACCATCTCATCATGATTCCGATGCAACAATAATAAAGTGCTACATGAAATGCATAAAAAGGGTTTCATAGACATGGTCAAAGGGATGCTTGCCTGGCTCAACAAAGTCTTCTGGGTCTTCAAAGTCTTCTGGTCCAACTCCTTCGTCAGCAACGCAATCTATCGTCGCAAAATAATAACGAGAAAATAAGGCAATAATAAAACAGAAAAACCAAAGTGCTCAGAAAAATGTCAACTCATTTTTGTTAAATACTAGGTTGAAAACTAAGAAGGGGAAAATTCCTAGTTTTGGATTTGGAGTAGCAGAGTAGGAGAAATGGGTTTTCAAAGGTTTATTTAAATGCTTAAAATCACATCTAAATATTTACAGTGAAGAAAAGGTTGTTGTATTTGAATGATAGTTGCACCATAAGTAGGTGGGATTATTACAAGAATTTAGGAGTTGGAATTATTGCATTTGGATAAATAATTAATTCTGTGGAATTTTTGGAAAAGCCACAGAATAAGAAAAAGAAAAAGGGCACTGTGCCTGCCAGGTCAGAACAGTTGCGGGGCAGCAGGCCCAGCCAGCGGGCCGGCCCAGCCGAGCCAGCGCACAACGCGCGCGCCCGCCCATTTCAAACCTGACGGCCGGGGCCCGCAGGACAGAGAGAGAGAGGGGCACGGGAACGAGGGAGAGGACGACAGGCGGGGCCCACCTGTCATCACTAACCCGTGGACAGGGGGTCGCGGTGCTCACCGGCAACGATGCAGGCCACGGCGAGCTCCGGCGAGTGCGGGGATGGCTTCAGGAGACTGCCGCGTGTCGGTGGGTGGTGGACTTGGCCGGCGGGGGTGCCTGGTTCGTCGGCGACGAGGAGCTGCGGCGGAGGAGCTTCGGGAGGTGGTGACTCCGGCCGTTTTCGGCAGCTACAGAGAGGGGAAACAAGGGGGAAAGGATCAGAGGGCTGCAGGGGTTCCAGATCGAGGAAGAGGAGGAGCGGGGGAGGCCTGTACCTCGCGAACTCCGGCGAGCCGAAGCAGCGGAGCTCGAGCTCGATCTCGAGCTCGGGCGGTTATGGAAACGAACTGGGGGCACAGGGGGATGTTTTGGTGGTGCAGAGAGCGAGTGGTGAGGAGAGGAGGGCTCGGGGAGGCCTTTAAGTAGGCGAGCGGCGAGGTGCCGTGGACCCATGCGCCGGAGAGCTCGCGCTCGCCACTACAGGGCTCGGGGGAAGAGGGCGTGGTGTCTGGGGTGTTCCTGGACGTCGACTACGTCGGGAGGGACAGAGAGAGGGAGTGGGGAGAGGTCAGAGGTGCGCGCGTGTGAGCCGCGCCATTGGCATGCTCGGGCGGCCGGTGTTTGCTAGCGCGGAGGCGCGGGGAGGAGGAGAGAGGAGGGAGCCGACCGCGTAGCGTGCTGCGGACGCCGAGGCGCATCGGCAGGCACGCGGGGGAGGCCCGAGGTGGTCGGAGGCGTCGGGCAGAGGGCGGCTACAGTACGGGAGTGCACTGTAGCGCGCTCCAGAGCACCCAAATGGCCGGCATGGCATTTTCTATGCCTTGTTGGCGCGGCCAACCATGTCCAGTAGCTCAAGGGTGGAGTAAATAAGTAGGGAGAGGCATTGGATGCTCTGGATGGCCAGTAGGAGAGGAAAGAGGTAGAAGAAGAGGGAGAAATGGGCTGTCCAGAGAGAGAAAGAGGTGATTTCACCCATCCAATAATGGAGCTGTGGATTTTCCATTGTTACTGGAGGTGAAAGGGGACTAGGAGGAGCTGTGGTAAAAAGTTGAGCTCAAGGAGAATAGTTTTAGTGGTCAAAATGGTGATTTTTGAAAAGTGGCAGAAGGTGTTTGATAAAGGTTTTGGCAAGTAAATGATTTCCAATTGCCATGAGACTCCACAGGGAGAAATGACACATATAATTAGGGCCTCTCACCAATTTGGAGCTTATTTGGGCAAAGTTGCCAATGCAACTTTTGTAAACCCTAGAAATGAGCAGCAATAGACTTGTGTAGATCTAGTTGAGCATAACACTTCTCCTTGATGCACTACTTGGTGTATTGGCCTCATTTGGTCATGTGAACATGCTCACAAAAGTTGGGGTTAAGGGGAGAAAGTTGGTAGTACAAACTTGCTCAAATTAGGTTCTGAACAGAAAGGGTTATGGGGCATTTTGGTGGACCAAAATGTCCTTGATGGAAGTGAGGTTTTGCAATATCATCACAATATGCATTTGTGACTTGCTGGATTTTTCTTGGATTTTTATGGAAATATTTCCTGTAGAAATATTTCAAATCCTTGAAATGGGCAGAAATGGTTTTGGGAGGTTTTGTCCAATATTTTGAACATGACCATGTGTTGAAACTCTCATATATGGGAAATATATGCCCACTGAGTTTCCCTGATTTTTGTCAAATATTTTTAAAATAATAAAATAATTTCCCCCCTATTAAAGACCATTTATGGACTTTAGAAAAGCTTTTAAATAAAATAGAAAAATAACTTTTAAAATTATATTTTTGGGTTTATGGGAATCCTATATCTAATAGGTTTCAAATATACCTTTTGAAATATTTTTCATACCCCAAATCAGGTACTTGCAGTGCAAACCTCAATCCAGGGTTTTTTGGAAAACTAATTTTTGAAAATACTATTTGGCCAAATTATTTTTGTAAGAAAATACTATATTGTACTATACAGATGGCATGTTCATTGGGCAGAAGTTTGGGGCAAGGAGATGAAGTACAGAAGGTGGAGTAGTTGACTTTAAAGAGCACTTGAAAAATCACAGAGAGAAAACCAACTCCAAAATAAAAGACAAATAATGCAAAAGTTTTTGTTGGCCCAACTTTTCTTGCTTTATTAATGCAAATGACATGTTACAAAATGCAGGGTGTGACAGACCTACCCCCCTTACAAGAATCTCGTCCCCGAGATTCGTAAACTAGGCTTTAAAGAGATACGGAAACTCGGATCTAAGGTAGTCTTCACGTTCCCAGGTTGCTTCTGCTTTAGTGTGGTTGCTCCACTGGACCTTGAAGTACTTGATCGTGCGGCTTCGAGTGCGTCGTTCAGCCTCATCCAAAATGCAGATGGGCCTCTCACGGTAAGTCAGATTGGGCTGAAGGTCAATGGCTTGGTGATTGACGTCCTTGTAAAGATCAGGCTTGTCTGGAACTTGGAGACACTTCCAGAGTTGTGACACATGGAATACGTTGTGCACATCGGATAGTTCAGGTGGCAGTTCCAACTGGTAAGCCACTTCTCCGCGTCGTGCGGTGATCTTGAAGGGGCCAATAAATCTTGGTGTGAGCTTTCCCTTAACGTGGAAACGCTTGGTTCCTTTAAGAGGAGTTACTCGCAGGTATACATGGTCTCCGACTTGGAAGTCTACTTGTTGGCGACGAGTGTCAGCATAGCTCTTCTGTCTCGACTTGGCGGTCTTCAGTTGCTCTCTGACTAGCTGAACTTGCTCTTCTGCTTCACGGAGGATATCGGGCCCAAACACTAGCCCTTCTCCGGTTTCTGACCAATTGAGGGGTGTGCGACACTTGCGTCCATACAACACCTCAAATGGTGCCATCTGGAGGCTTGACTGATAACTGTTGTTGTAGGATAACTCGGCAAAAGGGAGGAAATCTTCCCACCTAGCTCCATATGCTAAGACACAGGCTCGGAGCATGTCTTCGAGTATCTGATTCACTCGTTCTGTCTGACCTCCGGTCTGTGGGTGGAAAGCAGTGCTGAAGGACAACTTGGTCCCCATGGCCTCTTGGAACTTCTTCCAGAACCTTGAGGTAAACTGGGTTCCTCGATCTGACACAATCTCCTTGGGAACACCATGAAGACTTACGATTCTGTTGATGTATAGAGTCGCTAGCTGGTTGCCATCATAGGTAGTCTTCACAGGAATGAAATGGGCTACTTTAGTCAAATGATCGACTATGACCCAGATGGAGTCATGTCCCTTGTTTGACCTAGGTAGTCCAGTGATGAAATCCATTCCGAATTTATCCCATTTCCACTCGGGAACCTTGAGTGGTTGGAGCAATCCAGCAGGTCGCTGATATTCAGCTTTGACCCTTTGGCATACATCACAATTTGCAACATAGGTGGCAATCTCCCTTTTCATGCCATGCCACCAGAATCTTTCCTTCAGGTCTTGATACATCTTAGTCCCTCCGGGGTGGATGGTATATGGGGTGTCATGAGCTTCTTGCAAGATCAAATTCTTGAGCTCAATCTTATTTGGTATGCAAATGCGATTCCCAAACCACACAATTCCTTGCTCATCCTCTGAAAATCCTGGGGCCTTGCCTGCCTTGATCTTCCTCTTGATGCCTTCAATACTTTCGTGTCCCTTCTGAGCTTCCTTAATATCATCCATCAGGGTAGGCTTGACTTCAAGGTTGGCTAAGAATCCTGGTGCAACCAGTTCCAACCCGAAGCTTTCAAGTTCTTCATACAAGGCGGGTAGCCTTTCCTTAAGCATAGCATTCAAGGAACATGCCTTCCTGCTTAATGCATCTGCTACCACATTAGCCTTTCTAGGGTGGTATTGAACACTAAGGTCATAATCCTTGATCAACTCTAGCCATCTTCTTTGCCTCATGTTCAATTCCTTCTGAGTGAAAATATACTTCAGACTTTTGTGATCCGTGATATCTCACACCGCTTCCCTAGGAGGTAATGTCGCCATGTTTTCAGGGCATGAACTACAGCTGCCAACTCAAGGTCATGAGTAGCATAGTTCTCTTCATGAGGCCGTAGTTGCCTTGAAAGGTAAGCTACGACTCTGCCCTCTTACATCAGAACACCTCCCAATCCGGTTCTCGACGCATCACAATATATCACAAATTCCTTGTGTATATCTGGTGTGGCCAGAACTGGGGCGGTGGTCAGTCTCTTCTTCAGGTCCTGGAAGCTCTCTTCTCACTTCGGCGTCCATTCAAACTTCTTGTCCTTCTTCAAGAGCTGAGTCATGGGTCGGGCAATGCTTGAGAATCCTTCAACGAACTTGCGGTAATATCCCGCGAGTCCGAGGAAGCTTCTGACTTCCTTCACATTGCTTGGGGATTGCCATTCAGTCACGGCTTCAATCTTAGTGGGATCGACCGACAATCCTTCTTCGGTCAAAACATGACCCAAGAATCCAACTTCACGTAGCCAAAATTCGCACTTGCAGAACTTGGCATACAGTTGGTGCTCTCGAAGTTTGTCTAGGACCATCCTCAAGTGTTGCTCGTGCTCTTCTTCCGTCTTCGAGAAGACAAGAATGTCATCAATGAAGACAACGACAAACTTGTCCAAATATTCCATGAAGACCTTATTCATGAGATACATGAAGTAAGCTGGGGCATTTGTCAATCCAAAGGACATGACCGTGCACTCATACAGGCCATATCTGGTTACAAATGCCATCTTCGGAATATCTTGGGGTATGATTTTCAGTTGGTAGTACTCAGATCTGAGGTCAATCTTGGAGAACACCTTCGCCCCATTGAGCTGATCAAACAGATCTTCAATCTTGGGAAGTGGATACTTGTTCTTGATTGTAACTTCATTGAGGGAGCGGTAGTCAATGCATAAGCGGATGGTACAGTCCTTCTTTGCCACAAACAGAACAGGTGATCCCCAAGGGGAGGCACTAGGGCGGATAAATCCCTTCCTCAACTGCTCTTCCAGTTGCTTCTTCAATTCTGCTAACTCTTCCGATCCCATTCTATAAGGCTTCTTATAGATGGGTCCTCTCCGGGTATGAGTTCGATGATGAACTCAATGTCTCGGTCAGGAGGCATTCCCGGTATCTCATCAGGAAAGACATTGGGGTATTCGCATACTACCGGCACTTGCTCCAATCCAACTTCTGACAGAGAGTTGACTTGGTTGGCTTGAGCAGAGTAGGGGTTGGAGGCAAATTTAACTTCGACTCCTTGTTCATTGGTCACAGTGATGGTCCGGTTGGCACAATCTAACAAGCCTTGGTGCTTGATGAGCCAATCCATTCCTAAGATCACATCCAAGCGTTGCGATCTTAAGATGATAAGGTCTGCTTGGAAGTCTACCCCATTAATGACAATCCCGACTCCTTTACATCCTATCTTGGCTCTGATCTCTGCTCTGGGGGTTTGTGCCACCATAGGGTTATTCAGGGGTGTAGGGGTCATGCCACTTTTTAATGCAAACTTTTGGGTGACAAATGAATGCGTGGCTCCAGAATCAAACAAGACAGTTGCAGGTGCTGAGTTGACAAGGAACGTACCCAGCACGACGTCCGAGTCTTCCTGGGCTTCTTCTGCAGTGACATGATTCACACGACCCTTGCCGTTGTTGGGCAGGTTGCGGGGAGCTTGGTTCCTTGGTGGCATTCCATGGCCTTGTCCTGGGTTCTGCGCATTGGGGCGCAGGGCGTCGGGCTTCTTGTTGGGGCAATACTTGGAGTAGTGTCCTGCCTGACCACATCCGAAGCAAGTGACTTGATTGGGGTTGCTGCTCTTGCCGGCATTGTTATTAGGGTTGTTGTAAGCTGGCCTGGGGTTGGAGTACTGCTGAGGTGGATAGTTGGTGCGGGGTGCAGGAGCTCTTGGCTGCTGATAGGTTGGCTTGACCGGGGCTGGCTGCCACGGGCGAGGCTTCTGGTTGCTGGAGCTACCCTTGCTGATCATCTTGCGCTTACGGGTATCATCCAAAGCACGTCGCTTGTCCTCAAGCATGAGTGCCTTGTTCACCAGATCAGGAAAGGTCGGGCAGTCACACACAACAAGCGAGTACTGCAGAGTCTGGTTAAGGCCTTCCATGAAGGGCTCCCTTTTGGCAGCATCAGTGCTGACATCTTCAGTGGCATACCTTGAGAGAACACTAAACTTCTGCATGTACTCCTTGACAGTGCTACTACCTTGCTTCAGGGCTCAGAACTCACGCTTCTTGATGGCCATGATTCCAGAGGGAATGTGGGCCTTGCGGAATTCTGCCTTGAAGTCATTCCAAGTGATGTTTCGCTCAGCATGCATGGCCTTGAATCCATCCCACCAAGCTCTAGCAGTTTCCCCGAGACAGTGAGCAGCATATGCCACCTTCTCACAGTCCTCAGTGCAGCCGACTAGTTCCAACAGATCCTCAATGGTGCAGACCCAGTCGTCTGCATTCCAGGGGTTCAGTAGTCTCAATGAAGGTGGGTGGTGCATGCTTCTTGAACTCCACCAACGTGGAACGTCCATTGCCGTTTCCCACCGGCTGGCGATTGACAGCTTGAGCAATCATCTGGAGGGCTGCAGTGTTGGCTTGGCGTTCCTCTCGGAGGGCTTGGAGAAGCTGAGCCATGTCCATGTTTGGAGGTGGTGGCGGTGGTGGAGCTTGTCCTTGGGTTTGGTCCTGACTGGCTCCTTCTCCGGCTTCTTGCTGCTGGGTAGAGGTACCAGTACGAGTTACAGCAGGCATCCTGTTGGAGCAGTCAAGGTCTCATGATTGGGAAAGATGGGGAAAGCAATATAGATGGGACGCCTAGTAAGGGGGTTGGTATGACACTAATTGTTTTCATGCAAGGGCCAAAAGGCCAAACACATTCATTAAAATCCAAATGGGTGATGTAGTCGCTTACAAGTTCCCGAAGGAAAGTACGACATCCATCAAACACATCAAAAGCAAATACAATACTACATGGTCTCATATGAACCATTACAAGGACTCGACTTCGCATAGGGGTACACGACCTATCCTACCGTAAGGGTTACTAACGGGCATATCCGGGTTGCGAATGATGCCTAAGTGGTGGAATGCTCGGTCGCGTAGTCTGGCTCTTCTAGGTCTTCCTCCTCGTCATCGGTGGCCTGACTTTCCTCTTCACTTGAAGGGGTGGGGGAGTGGAGGAGCTCAACACGGCGTTGCTTTGCCGGTGGTGCGAAGAGCTTGCGGTATTCCTTTGCGCTCATGCGGTGTTGCTGTGGTGGTTCTCCATCCTTTGGGGGTCTTCCGCCTCTGTATGCGATTGCGGGTTGTCCAGGGGGAGCACCTTCCTTGATCCTATCCGTCTTTCCTTGTGATTGAAGAAGAAGTTCCTTGGTCTCATGAAGTTCCTTTCGGAGTTCCATTGATTCAGAGGCCAAGTGTTGTGCCAAACTATCGGCACAAAGGCTGAAGTAGGTCTGGAATCGGAGTGGAAGTCCTTATTCTAATGGTGGAGCTGGTGCACTGCTCTCATCCTCACCTTCCTTCCGATAAGGCAAGAAACGGGTTGCCAACTCGTCTGCCATCTCTGGAAGAAGGTCTCGGAGGCGGGTGAGTGCCTTGAGGGTTGCTGTCTCGACAGCAAGAACCAATGTTGCCATTTGGGGTCCCTCGAAGAACCAGCTTGTTGGAGAGTCATTGGCCTTCACGATCACTTCCACATGATACTCCGTCTCGGTGTCGTTGATCCAATGCTCATGGTAGGCGAAAATGGGGGCTCGGTGAAACTGGCACTTCTTGAGGCTATCCTCGAGAAGCATGGGAAATCCTGTGGTCAGGAAGTCTTCAGGTACGGCAGCCATCTACAAAGGTTGAATGGGAGAGGTCAATAAGGGAAATATATCTTGGGTTGGGTAAGCTTTAGAAAAGAAGAGAAGTTTGGATGGTCTCAAGCTAACTAACGCCCATGCTAACTAAGGCTTCCTACAGTCAGGATGGCTCTGATACCAGCTCTGTGGGGACCCCGACTCATAAGTTGAGATCACCGAATGCACGTGTACAGTGATCCCAGAGATCAATGCTTACTGAACACACAAAAGCTGAATAACAAGAGTCTTACATCCATACATACTGTCTTACACAAATTATGACCATTATGGTCAAGTCTTACATTGATAAAGCCTTAAGAGCTGAACATCAAATGAAACACAAGCAGCGGAAATCTTCGTCGATAAGTAGAACCCATGCCATCTGCCTTAACCCTGCAGGCATTCTCACTGGGAAACGTCCTAGTTCGCATGTTCGTCTCCAAAGAACTCTTCTTCGAACTCCTGTTCTTCCATGCCTGGCCAATTAAATAACCAGTGGCAAGCCAATGAGTACTTTGATTGTACTCGCAAGCAACCCATGTTTTGGTTCAAGGTACAACAATGCATGATATAGGTAAATTTTTGCGGAAAGCTAGTTTTGAGTGCAATGACATGTTCAACAACTTGTAAGACATGCATCAGGAGAATTCAATTAACCATGAGGATAGGTTACATATATCAACAAAAATAGAGTGGGCATCAACCCAACTCAATCACGTCAAGTCCTTTGACTTGACCCAAAGTAGTTCTTCCCACTTATGCAAACACACACACTGGTTTCTAAACATGACGACGTAGTTTAAGCAGCACCGCCCAACTGTCCTTGACCGTGGACACGGCTATTCGAATAGTTTTACACTCTGCAGAGGTTGCACACTTTACCCACAAGATCGGGGGAACTTCCGTGTCATCCATGACCCGCGGTACCTCAAGTACCCGGGGTAAGCACCCGATCACTATCTTTCCCTAGACGACACTAACAAGGAGTCCACTCGTTGTTCCATATCCTCACGATATACAACATACGAGACTCACTCGAGATCGTAACATCTGAGAGGGGACACAACGGTGTATCCGGTGCCCTGTGAAAACAGTCATGGCCGCCCTACCTGGCACGACCCCGTCCCGAGAGAGCACACCAACAACTCTCCCATCACTAGTAATGTGGGCTCCAAACTAGTATCGGCCTAGGTAATCAATAATGCCCTTTACCATATAAGGGTAGAGTGGTTGCGCATGTAAGGTTGGGACAGTCGACAAATCTTAAATCTAATCTGTTTTCGAAAGGAGCTGGGGGCGCAGGGGGATGTTTTGGTGGTGCAGAGAGCGAGTGGTGAGGAGAGGACGGCTCGGGGAGGCCTTTAAGTAGGCGAGCGGCGAGGTGCCGTGGACCCATGCGCCGGAGAGCTCACGCTCATCGCTGCAGGGCTCGGGGGAAGAGGGCGTGGTGTCTGGGGTGTTCCTGGATGTCGACTACATCGGGAGGGACAGAGAGAGGGAGTGGGGAGAGGTCAGAGGTGCGAGCGTGTGAGCCGCGCCATTGGCGCGCTTGGGCGGCCGGTGTTTGCTAGCACGGAGGCGCGGGGAGGAGGAGAGAGGAGGGGGCCGACCGCGTAGCGTGCTGCGGACGCCAAGGCGCATCGGCAGGCGCGCGGGGGAGGCCCGAGGTGGTCGGAGGCGTCGGGCAGAGGGCGGCTACAGTACGGGAGCACACTGTAGCGCGCTACAGAGCGCCCAAATGGCCGGCATGGCATTTTCTATGCCTTGTGGGCGCGGCCAACCGTGTCCAGTAGCTCAAGGGTGGAGTAAAGAAGTAGGGAGAGGCATTGGATGCTCTGGATGGCCAGTAGGAGAGGAGAGAGGTAGAAGAAGAGGGAGAAATGGGCTGTCCAGAGAGAGAAAGAGGTGGTTTCACCCATCCAATAACGGAGCTGTGGATTTTCCATTGTTACTAGAGGTGAAAGGGGACTAGGAGGAGCTGTGGTAAAAAGTTGAGCTCAAGGAGAATAGTTTTAGTGGTCAAAATGGTGATTTTTGAAAAGTGACAGAAGGTGCTTGATAAAGGTTTTGGCAAGCAAATGATTTCCAATTTCCATGAGACTCCATAGGGTGAAATGACACATATAATTAGGGCCTCTCAATTTGGAGCTTATTTGGGCAAAGTTGCCAATGCAACTTTTGTAAACCCTAGAAATGAGCAGAAATAGACTTGTGTAGATCTATTTGAGCATAACACTTCTCCTTGATGCACTACTTGGTGTAGTGGCCTCATTTGGTCATGTGAACATGCTCACAAAAGTTGGGGTTAAGGGGAGAAAGTTGGTAGTACAAACTTGCTCAAATTAGGTTCTGAACAGAAAGGGTTATGGGGCATTTTGGTGGACCAAAATGTCCTTGATTGAAGTGAGGCTTTGCAAGATCATCACAATATGCATTTGTGACTTGCTGGATTTTTCTTGGATTTTTATGGAAATATTTCATGTAGAAATATTTCAAATCCTTGAAATGGGCAGAAATGGTTTTGGGAGGTTTTGTCCAATATTTTGAACATGACCATGTGTTGAAACTCTCATATATGGGAAATATATGCCCACTGATTTTCCCTGATTTTTGTCAAATATTTTTAAAATAATAAAATAATTTTCCCCCTATTAAAGACCATTTATGGACTTTAGAAAAGCTTTTAAATAAAATAGAAAAATAACTTTTAAAATTATATTTTTGGGGTTTATGGGAATCTTATATCTAATAGGTTTCAAATATACCTTTTGAAATATTTTTCATACCCCAAATCAGGTACTTGCAGTGCAAACCTCAATCCAGGGGTTTTTGGAAAACTAATTTTTGAAAATACTATTTGGCCAAATTATTTTTGTAAGAAAATACTATATTGTACTATACACATGGCATGATCATTGGGCAGAAGTTTGGGGCAAGGAGATGAAGTACAGAAGGTGGTAGTTGACTTTAAAGAGCACTTGAAAAATCACAGAGAGAAAACCAACTCCAAAATAAAAGCCAAATAATGCAAAAGTTTTTGTTGGCCCAACTTTTCTTGCTTTATTAATGCAAATGACATGTTAAAAAATGCAGGGTGTTACAAGAGGTGAATAATATTTTGAGCAGTATACTTTCATTGTCAACATAACAACCAAGAGATGGCGATATCTTCCATGCTACACACATTATAGGCGGTTCCCAAACAGAATGGTAAAGTTTATACTTCCCCTCCCCAACAAGCATCAATCCATGGCTTGCTCGAAACAACGAGTGCCTCCAACTAACAACAGTCCCGGGGGAGTTTTGTTTGCACTTATTTTGATTTGATTTGCATAAAGCATGGGACTGGGCATCCCGGTGACCAGCCATTTTCTCGTGAGTGAGGAGAGGAGTCCACTCCTCTTCATAATAACCCGCCTAACATGGAAGATACGTACAACCCTAGTTGATACATGGGCTATTTGAGCATACAAAACAGAATGTTTATTTGAAGGTTTAGAGTTTCGCACATACTGATACGTCTCCAACGTATCTATAATTTTTGATTGTTCCATGCTATTATATTATCAACCTGGGATGTTTTATATGCATTTATATGCTATTTTATATGATTTTTGGGACTAACCTATTAACCCAGAGCCCAGTGCCAGTTTCTGTTTTTTTCCTTGTTTTAGAGTATCACAGAAAAGGAAAATCAAACGGAGTCCAATTGACCTGAAACTTCACGGAACTTATTTTTGGAAGGAAAGCAACCCGAGAGACTTGGAGTCCACGTAAGGGAAGCTTCGAGGAGGCCACGAGGTAGTGGGGCGCGCCCACCCCCTGGGCGCGCCCTCCACCCTCGTGGCCCCCTGACATACTTCCTCTGCCTATATATCTCCATATACCCTAAAAACATCCGAGAGCACAATAGATCGGGAGTTCCGCCGCCAGAAGCCTCCGTAGCCACCGAAAACCAATCTAGACCCGTTCCGGCACCCTACCGGAGGGGGCAATCCTTCTCCGGTGGCCATCTTCATCATCCCGGTGCTCTCCATGACGAGGAGGGAGTAGTTCACCCTCGGGGCTGAGGGTATGTACCAGTAGCTATGTGTTTGATCTCTCTCTCTCTCTCGTGTTCTTGAGGGGATACGATCTTGATGTATCGCGAGCTTTGCTATTATAGTTGGATCTTATGATGTTTTCTCCCCCCTCTACTCTCTTGTAATGGATTGAGTTTTCCCTTTGAAGTTATCTTATCGGATTGAGTCTTTAAAGATTTGAGAACACTTGATGTATGTCTTGCCGTGCGTATCTGTGGTGAGAATGGGATACCACGTGATTCACTTGATGTATGTTTTGGTGATCAACTTGCGGGTTCCGCCCATGAACCTATGCATAGGGGTTGGCACATGTTTTCATCGTGATTCTCCGGTAGAAACATTGGGGCACTCTTTGAGGTTCTATGTGTTGGTTGAATAGATGAATCTGAGATTGTGTGATGCATATCGTATAATCATACCCACAGATACTTGAGGTGAAATTGGAGTATCTAGGTGACATTAGGGTTTTGGTTGATTTGTGTCTTAAGGTGTTATTCTAGTACGAACTCTAGGGCTGTTTGTGACACTTATAGGAATAGCCCAACGGATTGATTGGAAAGAATAACTTTGAGGTGGTTTCGTACCCTACCATACTCTCTTCGTTCGTTCTCCGCTATTAGTGACTTTGGAGTGACTCTTTGTTGCATGTTGAGGGATAGTTATGTGATCCAATTATGATATTATTGTTGAGGGAACTTACACTAGCGAAAGTATGAACCCTAGGCCTTGTTTCCTATCATTGCAATACCGTCTACGCTCACTTTTATCATTAGTTACCTTGCTGTTTTTATAATTTCAGATTACAAATACCTTTGTCTACTATCCATATACCACTTGTATCACCATCTCTTCGCCGAACTAGTGCACCTATACAATTTACCATTGTATTGGGTGTGTTGGGGACACAAGAGACTCTTTGTTATTTGGTTGCAGGGTTGCTTGACAGAGACCATCTTCATCCTACGCCTCCCACGGATTGATAAACCTTCGGTAATCCACTTGAGGGAAATTTTCTACTGTCCTACAAACCTCTGCACTTGGAGGCCCAACAATGTCTACAAGAAGAAGGTTGTGTAGTACACATCAAGCTCTTTTTTGGCGCCGTTGCTAGGGAGGTGAGCGCTTCAAGGTATATCTTTAGATCTTGCAATCGAGTCTTTTAGTTTCTTGTTTTATCACTAGTTTAGTTAATAAAATAAAACTACAAAAAATGGAATTAAGGATGCCTCATATGCTTCATCTTTTTAATATCTATCATGAAAATAAGGATTCCGATAATTGTGCTCAAGTGCTAGAGGAAGAATGCATTAGAATGTTTGGCACTAAATCTTTGAATGATGAGCATGATTGCAATGTTGTTAGTATGAATTCCTTGAAAATCCATGATGCTAATGATATGCAAAGCCACAAGCTTGGGGAAGCTATGTTTGATGAATATGATATTTTTTGTTCCCCAAGTTTTGATGAGCAAATTTATTATGATGAAAGCATGCCTCCTATTTATGATTATTATATTGATGAAAGTGGATTTGGAGAGGTCATGACTTTATTTTGTGATAAATCCACTATTCCGGAAGAGGTTCCAATTGATTATGAGAACAAAGTTGCTATCTATGATAATTATTGTGATGACTTGTATGCTATAAATAATAATGATATCCATGAAACTTGTCATCATGATTTTAACTTTCAATTGGATTATGCCTCACATGATAGTTATTTTGTTGAGTTTGCTCCCACTACTATTCATGAGAAGAATTTTGCTTGTGTGGAGAGTAATAAAATTTCTATGCTTGTAGATCATGAAAATAATGCTTTATGTGATGGTTATATTGTTGAATTCATTCATGATGCTACTGAAAATTATTATGAGGGAGGAACATATGCTTGTAGGAATTGCAACAATATCAAGTTTCCCCTCTATGCGCTTAAAGTTTTGAAGTTATGCCTGTTTTACCTTCCTATGCTAGTTGATTAACGTTCCCATAAGTTGCTTGCTCACAAAATCCCTATGCATAGGAAGTGGCTTAGGCTTAAATGTGCTAGTCATATTCTTCATGATGCTCTCTTTATGTTTCAATTCTTATCCTTTATGTGAGCATCATTGAAATCATCATGCCTAGCTAGGGGCGTTAAACGATAGCGCTTGTTGGGAGGCAACCCAATTTTATTTTTGTTCCTTGCTTTTGCTCCTGTTTAGCAATAAATAATTCATCTAGATTCTGTTTATATGTGGTTTTATGCTTTTAATTAGTGTTTGTGCCAAGTAGAACCTTTGGGGAGACTTGGGGAAAGTCTTGTTGATCATGCTGTAAAAAACAGAAACTTTAGCACTCACGAGAATTGCTGCCATGTTTTACTGGAAAGTGATATTTAGTTAATTCTTTTTTCAGATGATTAATAGACAAATTACTCAGGTCCACCAATTTATTTGAGAATTTTATGAGTTCCATAAATATACGTTTGATCCAGATTACTACAGACTGTTCTATTTTTGATAGATTCTGTTTTTCGTGTGTTGTTTGCTTATTTTGATGAATCTTTGAGTAGTATCGGAGGGTATGAACCATAGAGAAGTTGGAATACAGTAGGTTTAACACCAATATAAATAAAGAATGAGTTCATTACAGTACCTTGAAGTGGTGATTTATTTTCTTATACTAACGGAGCTTACGAGTTTTCTGTTAAGTTTTGTGTTGTGAAGTTTTCAAGTTTTGGGTAAGGATTCGATGGATTATGGAATAAGGAGTGGCAAGAGACTAAGATTGGGGATTCCCAAGGCACCCCAAGGTAATATTAAAGGACAACCAAGAGCCTAAGCTTGGGGATGCCCCGGAAGGCATCCCCTCTTTCGTCTTCGTTCATCGGTAACTTTACTTGGAGCTATATTTTTATTCACCACATGATATGTGTTTTGCTTGGAGCGTCAATTTATTTCGTTAAGATTTGATTTCTGTTATTTAGAACAATGTTTTGCATATTTTATTTCAATAAAAGTGGCATTGATAGCCTTTACTATGCCTATTTTAGAAGTCCACATGTTGCTGTTTGAAAACAGAAAGTTTACCGCTGTTGCAATAATTCCCTAGAAAAGTAAGAATGTGATAAAATGTTGAAACATTTTGCATATTAAGCTCTGATAAATTTACTACAGTGGGAAGTTTCTTTCATAATTTTTGGAGCTAGGGAAGTATGGATGTTGCTGCATTCTTTACAGACTGTCCTGTTTAGGCAGATTGCTGTTATGCTTGCATTGTTTGCATATGTTTGCTTCTTTAATGATTCTATTTGAGGATAGGAATATTAAATATGCAGAGGCATTTAGTATGAAATGTTGAATAATAATTTTAGTGATTTTATACAGTAGAGTATGATAAGGTTTTTGCAATGGTTTATACTAACTTATCTCACGAGTCCTTGTTGAGTTTTGTGTGGATGAAGCTTTTGAGATTTAGGGAGACCGTGATATGAGATGAATTAAGGAGACACAAAATCTCAAGCTTTGGGATGCCCAAGGCACCCCAAGATAATATTTCAAGAAGTCTCAAGCGTCTAAGCTTGGGGATGCCCCGGTTGGCATCCCACCTTTCTTCTTCAACAACTATCGGTTAGTTTCGATTGATCCTAAGTTTTTGCTTGTTCACATGATGTTTTCCATTCTTAGAATGTCATTTTATTTTGCTTTGGTTGCTGTTTGAATATAATACCAAGATCTGAAATTATTAAATGAGAGAGAGTCTTCACATAGTTGCATAATTATTTGACTACTCATTGATCTTCACTTATATCTTTCGGAGTAGTTTGTCATTTGCTCTAGTGCTTCACTTATATCTTTTAGAGCATGGTGGTAGTTTTATTTTGAAGAAATAGATGAACTCTCATGCTTCATTTATATTATTTTGAGAGTCTTAAATAGCATGGTGATTTTCTTAAAATCCTAATATGCTAGGTATTCAAGAATAATAAAATTCTCTTATGAGTGTGTTGAATACTATGAGAAGTTTAATACTTGATGATTGTTTTGAGATATGAGGATGGTAATATTAGAGCCATGCTAGTTGAGTAGTTGTGAATTTGAGAGATACTTGTGTTAAAGTTTGTGATACCCATAGCATGCACGTATGGTGAACCGTTATGTGATGAAGTCAGAGCATGATTTATTTATTGACTGTCTTCCTTATGAGTGGCGGTCGGGGACGAGCGATGGTCTTTTCCTACCAATCTATCCCCCTAGGAGCATGCGCGTAGTACTTTTTTTCGATAACTAATAGATTTTTTCAATAAGTATGTGAGTTCTTTATGACTAATGTTGAGTCCATGGATTATACGCACTCTCACCCTTCCACCATTGCTAGCCTCGCTAGTACCGCGCAACTTTCGCCGGTACCTTAAACCCACCATATACCTTCCTCAAAACAGCCACCATACCTACCTATTATGGCATTTCCATAGCCATTCCGAGATATATTGCCATGCAACTTTCCACCGTTCCATTTATTATGACACGCTTCATCATTGTCATATTGCTTTGCATGATCATGTAGTTGACATCGTATTTGTGGCAAAGCCACCGTTCATAATTCTTTCATACATGTCACTCATGCATCATTGCACATCCCGGTACACCGCCAGAGGCATTCATATAGAGTCATATCTTGTTCTAAGTATCGATTTGTAATTCTTGAGTTGTAAGAAAAATAAAAGTGTGATGATCATCATTATTAGAGCATTGTCCCAGTGAGGAAAGGATGATGGAGACTATGATTCCCCCACAAGTCGGTATGAGACTCCGGATGAAAATAAATAAATAAAAGAGGCCAAAGAAGCCCAAATAAAAAAATAGAAAAGAGTCCATAAAAAAAGAAGAAGGCCCAAATAAAAAAATAAAAAAATGAGAGAAAAGGAGAGAAGGGGCAATGCTACTATCCTTTTACCACACTTGTGCTTCAAAGTAGCACCATGATCTTCATGATAGAGAGTCTCCTATGTTTTCACTTTCATATACTAGTGGGAATCTTTCATTATAGAACTTGCCTTGTATATTCCAATGATGGGCTTTCTCAAAATGCCCTAGGTCTTCGTGAGCAAGCGAGTTGGATGCACACCCACTAGTTTCTTTTGTTGAGCTTTCATACACTTATAGCTCTAGTGCATCCGTTGCATGGCAATCCCTACTCACTCACATTGATATCTATTGATGGGCATCTCCATAGCCCGTTGATACGCCTAGTTGATGTGAGACTATCTTCTCCCTTTTTGTCTTCTCCACAACCACCATTCTATTCCACCTATAGTGCTATGTCCATGGCTCATGCTCATGTATTGCGTGAAGATTGAAAAAGTATGAGAACATCAAAAGTATGAAACAATTGCTTGGCTTGTCATCGGGGTTGTGCATGATTTAAATATTTTGTGTGGTGAAGATGGAGCATAGCCAGACTATATGATTTTGTAGGGATAGCTTTCTTTAGCCATGTTATTTTGAGAAAACATGATTGCTTAGTTGTATGCTTGAAGTATTATTATTTCTATGTCAATATTAAACCTTTGTCTTGAATCTTATGGATCTGAATATTCGTGGCACAATAAAGAGAACTACATTGATAAATATGTTAGGTAGTATTCCACATCAAAAATTCTGCTTTTATCATTTACCTACTCGAGGATGAGCAGGAATTAAGCTTGGGGATGTTGATACATCTCCAACGTATCTATAATTTTTGATTGTTCCATGCTATTATATTTTTTTGACAGAAAGACTGTAAGGGAACCCCCTACAGTATAATTGGTGCAACAAACCCAAATTGCAAGTACCATGCCTTGAACTTGGGTGGGTGGGAAGGCATCAGCCCCTTCACACCACTAGGTTATGCCTTAGTCTGCTCCATGCTATTATATTATCAACCTTGGATGTTTTATATGCATTAATATGCTATTTTATATGATTTTTGGGACTAACCTATTAACCCAGAGCCCAGTGCCAGTTTCTGTTTTTTCCTTGTTTTAGAGTATCGCAGAAAAGGAAAATCAAACGGAGTCCAATTGACCTGAAACTTCACGGAACTTATTTTTGGAAGGAAAGCAACCCGGGAGACTTGGAGTCCACGTAAGGGAAGCTTCGAGGAGGCAACGAGGTAGGGGGGCGCGCCCACCCCCCTGGGCGCGCCCTCCACCCTCGTGGGCCCCTCGTGGCCCCCCTGACGTACTTCTTCCGCCTATATATCTCCATACACCCTAAAAACATCCGAGAGCACAATAGATCGGGAGTTCCGCTGCTAGAAGCCTCCGTAGCCACCGAAAACCAATCTAGACCCATTCCGGCACCCTACCGGAGGGGGCAATCCCTCTCCGGTGGCCATCTTCATCATCCCGGTGCTCTCCATGACGAGGAGAGAGTAGTTCACCCTCGGGGCTGAGGGTATGTACCAGTAGCTATGTGTTTGATCTCTCTCTCTCTCTCATGTTCTTGAGGGGATACGATCTTGATGTATTGCGAGCTTTGCTATTATAGTTGGATCTTATGATGTTTTATCCCCCCTCTACTGTCTTGTAATGGATTGAGTTTTCCCTTTGAAGTTATCTTATCGGATTGAGTCTTTAAAGATTTGAGAACACTTGATGTATGTCTTGCCGTGCGTATCTGTGGTGAGAATGGGATACCACGTGATTCACTTGATGTATGTTTTGGTGATCAACTTGCGGGTTCCGCCCATGAACCTATATATAGGGGTTGGCACATGTTTTCGTCATGATTCTCCGGTAGAAACATTGGGGCACTCTTTGAGGTTCTATGTGTTGGTTGAATAGATGAATCTAATATTGTGTGATGCATATCATATAATCATACCCACCGATACTTGAGGTGACATTGGAGTATCTAGGTGACATTAGGGTTTTGGTTGATTTGTGTCTTAAGGTGTTATTCTAGTACGAACTCTAGGGCTGTTTGTGACACTTATAGGAATAGCCCAACAGATTGATTGGAAAGAATAACTTTGAGGTGGTTTCGTACCCTACCATAATCTCTTCGTTCGTTCTCTGCTATTAGTGACTTCAGAGTGACTCTTTGTTGCATCTTGAGGGATAGTTATGTGATCCAATTATGATATTATTGTTGAGGGAACTTACACTAGCGAAAGTATGAACTCTAGGCCTTCTTTCCTATCATTGCAATACGGTTTACGCTCACTTTTATCATTAGTTACCTTGCTGTTTTTATAATTTCAGATTACAAATACCTTTATCTACTATCCATATACCACTTGTATCACCATCTCTTCGCCGAACTAGTGCACCTATACAATTTACCATTGTGTTGGGTGTGTTGGGGACACAAGAGACTCTTTGTTATTTGGTTGCAGGGTTTCTTGAGAGAGACCATCTTCATCCTACGCCTCCCATGGATTGATAAACCTTAGGTCATCCACTTGAGGGAAATTTGCTACTGTCCTACAAAACTCTGCACTTGGAGGCCCAACAACGTCTACAAGAAGAAGGTTGTGTAGTAGACATCACATACAAATTTACTTGGAATGGCAGGTAGATACTGTATATAGGTAAGTATGGTGGACTCATATGGAACAACTTTGGGGTTTATGGGATTGGATGCACAAGCAGTATTCCCGCTTAGTACAGGTGAAGGCTAGAAAAAAGACTAGGAAGCGACCAGCTAGAGAGCGACAACAGTCATGAACATGCATTAAAATTAATCAACACCAAATGCAAGCATGAGTAGGATATAATGCACCATTAACATAAATATCATAGAGGCTATGTTGATTTTGTTTCAACTACATGCGTGAAAATGTGCCAAGTGAAGCCACTCGAATCGTTCAAAAGAGGATACCACCCTATCATACCACATCACAACCATTTTAATAGAATGTTGGCACGCAAGGTAAACCATTATAAGCTCCTAGCTAATTAAGCATGGCATAAGCAACTATAATCTCTAATTGTCATTGCAAACATGTTTATTCATAATAGGGTGAATCAGGAATGATGAACTAATCATATTTACAAAAACAAGAGAGGTCGAGTTCATACCAGCTTCTCCCATCTCAATTAGTCCATCATATATCGTCATAATTGCCTTTCACTTGCACGGTCGAATGATGTGAATAATAATAATAGTGCACGTGCATTGGACTAAGCTGGAATCTACAAGCATTCAATAAACAGGAGAAGACAAGGCAATATGGACTCTTGGTTAAATCAACAATAATGCATGTAGGAGTCACTTCAACAATTTAATTATGGTCTTCTCCTATCGACCCCCAAAGAAAATAAAAGAAATAAAACTATTTACACGGGAAAGCTCCCAACAAGCAAAAGAAGAACATGAAATCTTTTTGGGTTTTCTTTTTAATTACTACTACAAGCATAGAAATTAAAACTAGCTAAAAGCTACAACTAATTTTTTGTTTTTTTCTTAAGGTTTATCAAACACACAAGAAGAAAGCATAAAAAGGAAATAAACTAGCATGGATATTGTCGGTGTCAAAACTGGCGGATCTCGGGTAGGGGGTCCCGACTGTGCGTCTAAGGTGGATGGTAACTGGAGGCAGGGAACACGATGTTTTACCCAGGTTCGGGCCCTCTTGATGGAGGTAAAACCCTATGTCTTGCTTGATTAATATTGATGATATGGGTAGTACAAGAGTAGATCTACCACGAGATCAGAGAGGCTAAACCCTAGAAGCTAGCCTACGGTATGATTGTATGTTGTCCTACGGACTAAAACCCTCCGGTTTATATAGACACCGGAAAGGGCTAGGGTTACACAAGGTCGGTTACAAAGGAGGAGATATACATATCCGTATTGCCTAGCTTGCCTTCCACGCCAAGTAGAGTCCCATCCGGACACGAGACGAAGTCTTCAGTCATGTATCTTCATAGTCCAACAGACCGGCCAAAGGATATAGTCCGGCTGTCCGGAGACCCCCTAATCCAGGACTCCCTCAGTAGCCCCTGAACCAGGCTTCAATGACGATGAGTCCGGCGCGCAGTATTGTCTTCAGCATTGCAAGGCGGGTTCCTCCTCCGGACACATCACAGAAGAATTTGAATACAAGGATAGTGTCTGACCCTGCAAAATAAGTTCCACATACCACGATAGAGAGAATAATATTTCCACAAATCTTAATCTGCTGACACGTTTTGGCAACATGACATCATGCCATGGCTCGGTGATTATTCGAACCGTTTTTCTTCAACCAGCTCCACACATAACGTGAGGCGGTTTCTTGACACGTCTTGTCAAAGCAGAGATCGTGTTCCCCTAATTGCGGGATTCTCATCAATACGGTCATGGGTAACCCAACTGTGTCTTGGACTCCTAGATTACAGGCAAGTCCCAAACGGCCACGGAGAGGACGCTTGATATTCACCCTCTTTATAAAGGGACAAGGCTTTTACTTTCTTCCTCCCGTGCTCAATCGAATCCTTCCCCAGCCTCGAGTTCTAACACCCAAAGCCTAGGTCAGGCGCTTCGGACCTTTAATCATGTCCGGATCCAGCCTTCAAGGCCGATGGATGCCCTCCTCCATTACGGAAGAGGATATCAAGAAGTTGAGGGAGGCCAGATACCTGACCGCCGAGGTTTCGCATCGGCTGCCTGCCAGAGGGCAGGTCGTCCCTACCCTGAACCCAACGAAGATGTCGTGTTCATCTCCCACTTCCTCCGAGGTCTAGGCCTCGCTCTGGATCCCTTCGTAAGGGGTTTGATGTTCTATTACGGGCTAGACTTCCACGATCTAGTCCCAGACTCCTTTCTCCACATCTCGGCATTTATTGTCGTGTGTGAGGCCTTCCTCCGCATTACCCCTCACTTTGGCCTGTGGCTCAAGACCTTTGATGTGAAGCCAAAGATGGTTGAGGGGCAGCACGTAGCGTGCAGAGGCGCATTAATAAGCAAGATTGCAGGAGCTCCGTGGCCAAAAGGTTCCTTTGCAGAGGTGTCCGGATTATGGCAACGGGAGTGGTTTTACATCACAGCTCCCAGAAGTGCCAAGTGCGTGGCTGCCCCTGCTTTCCGCTCGGGCCCCCCACCACAACTGATGTCATGGATTAGCAGAGGGCTGAGCTGGGGTCCAGCCAAGGACGTGCCTATACTGCAAAGCCACATTCAAGATCTCTTCGAGGGAGATTTTAATTTGGTTATGGTAATGCAAGTCATGCTAGTTCATCGAGTCCAGCCTTGCAAACATCGGCCCCTTCGCTTGTGGGAATTCAACCTAGAAGGACCGCGCACTATTCAGAATATCCTCGGCCTAACGCACGAGGAGATGTACAAGTCATTCTTCGGACCTCAAACAAAGTGTCCGGATACTACCGAGGACGTGGGCCTGAGCAGCAACCACACCGCCGACCAAGTAAGTAATCCTCTAGCCGAACACACGATCTTGACCAGGACTGGCTAAAAAAGGCGAAGATGATTCGGTGTTCGGCCCCCCTCCCTGAGGGTTTGGAAAATCCGGTACTAGAAAAGATGCTCGAGATCGCACCTTGCTCGGAGCCCTCGAAGGAAGATAAAGGGGGGAATAATGTGGGCGAAAGCGGGCCCCCATCGCTGCCAATTCCAACCGGGGGAATGAGCGCCTCCATGAGGGAGGATAACCAAGGGGAAGATTCTGACCTTCTCTCGCTATGGGGAAGGAAGAGGACTGCCTCTGAAGATCCAGAAACCGAGGCTTCCAAACGGGAGAAGAAGTCTCCAACAGAGGGTCCTGCCTTGGGGGGTGCTCTTGCCGCACAAAGTCCGCGCGGGGATCAGCCCTCTAACAAGCCGTAAGTGATCAAAAATACTTTAACAGTGAAGATATACTACCTTACCTCTAAGGAAAATAACCGAAGCATATATCTTGCAGTTCGGATCTTAGCCCTTCTCAGCAGAGCTCGTCTTCGGGGGATCTTCTTCCGGAGATGATGGAGAGCGAAACGCCTCCCCTGGACTCCCCCGCTCAAGAAGCGGGTGACCTTGAAGTGTCATCACGGAGGGCCTCTCCGGATCCGGTGAGGCCAGAAGATAATCCTATAGTCACCCGAAGACAATACTATAGTCACCAGAAGAGAGCAAACAAAAGAGTCCGACACAATCTGGTATGCGGTCGGACATTCCGAGGGAGCTGTTGGAGCGAGCGGCCATCTCAGAAGAACACCGTACGTTAATGAGTACGGTGATGGGAAGGATTTCGTCCGCCGAAAGCGGATTGCATGACGCCTTTATGTGTCTACTAACGGGCTTTGAGGTAAGTGAGATGATATTCCTTTGTAATAGTACCACACATTTTTACGTGTGCCCTGTGTAGATAGTAGCCCCTGAGACTCTGGTTGTTACCGAGTACGGCGGCAAGAAGAGGATCGTAGTCCCAGGTAATAACCATACCACTTTATGTGCAGGTGGTGGAAGCTCCGGTGGCTAGCCGGACTAATGAGTTTGCTGAACTGAAGCAGCAACTGGATGCGGCGGATGCCAACATCGAGCTGGTTAACAAGAGGCTTGACGAGGCACAGGGTAAGTGATATTTTCTGGTGAATGCCACATAATAAGAGCAGCGTGATGCCAGTATCTTTAATATTTTGTGACTGCAGATGGAGCTGCCACCGTGGAAACCCTTCGGGCGGAACTTTCCCGAGCCAAAGAAAAAGCACGAAGTAGTAATGCGGCTGCTTTGAAGGCGGCCAGAGAGTTAAGAGCCGAGAAGGCCGTGCATTGCGAGAGCAAAGAGAAGATGGCCAAGATGGCCGTAAAGTTAAAAGACACTGCCGACCGTTGCCAGTTCCTTGAAGAAGAGAACCGAGCGAAGGCAACGGACCTTGAAAAGGCCACGATGGCGACCAAAGACACCCGCTCTGCCATGAGAGCGAAGAAGGAGGAGCTGCGTGAAGCCTGTGATATTGTGGTTGGGAAGCCCTTTTTGCTACGGAGGAAGTTCGGAGATCCGCGGTATGCTCCTCTGGATCGGCTGTGGAGTTCGGCAGACGCATATCTGGACTTGGCGGCGAGCGCGGTCAATGCGGCCGAATACTTCCGAGATCAAACAGATCGTGAAGTGGACAAGCTGTTCTGGTCGCAGTTTAACGTTCCAGAGCGTCCGCTTCCATTGACTGATCAACTAGCCGAATGGGCCGAACTCAATAGGTTGTCCAAACTTGCCATGAGGTCCGTCGTAGATCATCGTTGGTCGGAAAAGCCGAAGCCAAGCAGCTATTTCAGCTTAGTGCAGCAGTTCCTTGGTGCGGTACCGCGCATCAATGCGATGAAGAGGTCGGCGTGCATAGAAGGCTCGCGGATGGCCCTTGCCCGTGTCAAAGCATACTGGGCGGAGATGGATGCTACCACTGTTGCGGCGCAGGATTCGGCCATAGGCCGAATGGCTGCCGACCACTATTTTGAAGAAGTTCTTGAGGGTGCTCGTTTGATAGAGGCCCAATGCTCGAAGAATATTATGTTTGAGTGACATGTATTCCCATTGTAAAAACAATGTTTTATTGAATTTATCAAGGCTGTATTTATACTTGTGCCCAAAAGTATTGTGATGCCTCCTGTGCGGCCGTTTATGTATACATGTGTATAACCTGAAATATTGTAGTCGTCGGCTTCAGCCCCCACGCATATAATGCGGGGGTGTTCGCAGAAGACGTGTATTCACACTTAATCCAACGTCTTGGTCCTAATAAGGAGGTGATAGCGCATCGAACTTGGCAACCGGACTATAATGCTTTAACACTTTCACTTAGCCATAGGAGTTTGACAGTGGGGCTACTATATAGCCCCTGGTGGCTCCGCACTCTCCCGAATTCGGGGTGCGTATATGCCTGGCCGGGAAACAGCCCTTCGTTAAGGCAGAGGAATTCTAACATTCCGATAGGTCATCGAGTGGTTAACCAGTCTCGCGCTATATGATGACAGTCAGTTTTCGGCTTTCTCTACTGAGGTGCTTGTCCGGATGAACCAGGGCACAATCGCAGTAGTTCTCCTGGTGCTGCCTTAGCCGATAGACCGGAACGTAAGGCACCAAAACACAGGAGCCGGGCAAACCCAACATTTGACCAAAGACATGATTCGGAGCTGATGCATATAAGGCCAAACTCGCGACGTCGAACACTCCCTAAGGTATTCGGTCTTTATGGTATAAACCGGGCCTAAATAATGCCCTTTGCAAGAAGCCCCTTGTGTCCAGGTACGTGCATTATTCTGACGTGGACACATGCCAAGACGTTAGCATCCTTCTCAATTGTACTGGGAATCCGGGGGATGTGTATCAACAAGAGGCAGTAAAAAAGGTTTACGCAGGGTCTTAATCTAAAAAGAATCCCTGGAACGGGTCCTTGCTGCATGTCTGCGCCTGTGTCTCCGTTGTGCCGTATCCTGGACGGGTGTAGCACGATGGTCATCTATAAAAGAGAGAAACTTAGGTGAAAAGTTGTCGTGCAAAAAGGTAGGTTTAAAGAAACCATGTACAATTCAAGATGAGTAAAAATTGCCACTTGTCTGCGCGCGTTGAGCCCCTTGTATTTTTAATAGGGGTGTGGCCATCAAACTTGTATGAATTACATATAGCTGCGCTGGACTCGCCTAACCGTGTCCGTGTTCTTGACGACCTATTAAATGTTTTAGTTGGTGAGGCCGTTTTTAGTGTGCGGCTGCCAAGGCAGTCGCACTCTCTTCGGGGCACAAGGATCGCTCAATATTTCCATTCGCTGTAATGATGCCACATGGACCGGGCATCTTAAGCGTGAGGGAAGCATAATGCGGTATTGCATTAAAGCAAGCGAAAGCTTCGCGTCCAAGTAGTGCTTGATAGCCACTTTGGAATGGAGCAATGTGGAATGTTAAATTTTCGCTATGGAAGTTATCAAGGAAGCCGAATATAACCTCTAGTAGCAGGTAGCCCGTGCAATGAGCCCCTGGGCCTGGCGTTACTCCTTTAAAGGTAGTATTGGTGTGGCGAATTTGCGTTGGGTCTATCACCATTTTGCGGATTGTGTCCTGATATGTCAGGTTTAGACTGCTGCCACCATCCATCAGGACTCGTGTGAAATGGTATCCGTCAATTATTGGGTCTAATACCAAGGCAGCCCATCCTGCACGCCGGATATTTGCTGAGTAATCCTGATGGTCGAAAGTGATCGGTTGAGACGACCAGTGGCAGGACTCCGCGGTGATAGGCCCTTGGGCATATCTCTCTGGGAGTGTCGCTTTGTTTCTCCCCTTGATCACGTGTAACACATTTACTGTTTTGATTTCTGGTGGAAATTTCTTTTGTTCCCCAGTGTCTTGCTTTAGAGGCTCATCCTCGTCTTCGCTTGGTGTATCCTCCCCCTTGTGTATGGCGTTGAGCTTGCCGGACTGCTTGAAGACCCAACATTCTCTGTGGGTATGATTAGCGGGTTTACCAGGGGTGCTATGGATCTGTCATATTTGGTCCAGAATTTTGTTTAGGCTGGACAGTTCATCTCTGGCGCCTTTAGAGGGCGGCTTTTGCTGACCTGGCCGAGAGCTTCTGAATCCGGCGTTTACTGCCGTGCTCTTCGGGTTGTCTTCTTTATTCCGGCGCTTATTATTGTTTCTGCACCGTGATTTCCCGTTTCCATCTCTAACTTCGGATGTACTGGGGTCACTGGTGCTGCATCTGGCTAGCCAGTTGTCCTCACCCATGCAAAAGCGAGTCATGAGGCTTGTTAATGATGCCATTGTTCTTGGCTTTTCTTGGCCGAGGTGTCTGGCAAGCCATTCGTCGCGGATGCTATGCTTAAAAGCTGCCAAGGCTCCAACGTCCGGACAGTCGACTATTTGGTTCTTTTTAGTAAGAAACTTGTTCCAAAGCTTTCGGGCTGACTCTCCGAGCTGTTGAGTTATATGACTCAAATCGTCCGCATCCGGAGGTCGGACATAAGTCCCTTGAAAATTTGCCCGAAAAGCGTCTTCGAGCTCTTCCCAGCTTCCAATGGAGCTTTTAGGGAGGCTTTTAAGCCAGTGCCGAGCTGGCCCTTTGAGTTTGAGGGGTAAATACTTAATGGCGTGGAGATCATCTCCTCGAGCCATATGGATATGGAGGATGTAGTCCTCAATCCAGACACCAGGGTCTGTTGTTCCATCATATGCCTCTATGTTTACGGGTTTGAATCCCTCTGGGAATTCATGGTCCAGCACCTCATCGGTGAAACATAGGGGGTGTGAGGCACCCCTGTATCTGGGTGTACCGCGTTGTTCGGATGTTTGTTGTGTTGCATCGTATGCTGGAGCGTGCTTGCGTGGTCCATAGATGGATCTGGTTGCGCCATCCTTTTGATGCGAGCCATCGCGTGGATCGCGTATTGGCTTATGTGCGGCGTTGTTTGCCGCTCTATGTTGGCCATGAGGTCGTCTATCCGGCCGGATGGCCGTTTTAATTTTTGGTTGCGGGGGATCTAAGGCCTCCTCATCGAATTCAGGTAGCAACTTCCGCTTCGGGTAGCTCTTGGTGTGGCTATTACCGCTGTACTTCGCTGCTGTGTTGAGTACTTTACTCCATCTAATTTGGAGTGTGTCTTGCGCAGCCTTGAGCCTTTGCTTCTGCTTTTTTAGACTCCTTGCGGTGGCAACAAGCCTTTGATGGGCATTCTGTTGCTCCAGGTGTCTGTCTGGTGTGATGTCGTCCGGACTATTATCTTTGACAGAGTCGGGTTGTTCGGTTTGATTCTCCGTGTTGCCGTGGTCCGGCGATGGTTCACCCTGCTCTAGCGCTGGGTCAACATGATCGTTATTTCTGCCGAGGCGGGATTTGGGGCGGCTCTTACGCCACCGCTTTGACTGCTTCTCGAGGGGACAATCCTTCGTTGCGTCCTTCCGTTCCTCGTCGTTGTTTTCTTTTGGTGTGTCTACCATGTATACATCATGTGATGAAGTGGGCGTCCAGTGCCCTGTGGGCAGTGGTTCCTGTTGGTCTCCTGCATCGTCGTCCATACCGTCAATGTCTTCAGAGTCGAAGTCGAGCATGTCGGTTAAGTCGTCGACAGTGGCTACAAAGTGGGTGGTGGGTGGGCATCGAATTTCTTCGTCGTCCGCATCCCAATCCTGCCGGTCATAGTTTGGCCAGGATCCTCCTGACAAGGAGAGAGACCTTAATGACTTCAGTATGTCGCCAAAGGGCAAGTGCTGAAAAATATCTGCGGAGGTGAACTCCATGATCGGCGCCCAATCGGATTCACTAGGAACAGGCGCTGGCGGTTCGGAGTCGGCGGCCGGAGAAGGATCCGGCAGTTTGACGACACGGCTCTCGTGTAGGGTAAGGTCGATGTTCGGCTCGATCGCCGCTGGGGGTAAGGACTCCGTGGCGGGGTCCATCCACCTGTCCATGGACGGCGCAACTGGCTCCGAATTAAGGGTCGGAGCGGCTGCCGGTGCGATTTCTTGAACACTGTCCGATGGCAGAGCTAAATTGTACTCATCATGACCGCATGACGCACAAGGCAGAGGCTCGAATCCGTCGAAGATCAAGTCTCCGCGGATATCAGCTGTGTAGTTTAAGCTTCCAAACCTAACCTGGTGGCCAGGGGCGTAACTTTCGATCTGCTCCAGATAGCCAAGCGAGTTGGCCCGCAGTGCGAAGCCGCCGAATACAAAAATCTGTCCGGGGAGAAAAGTCTCACCCTGGACTGCACCGCTATCGATGATCGTAGGAGCCATCAAGCCTAACGGCGACGACACAAAGGAACTCTCAATGAAAGCACCAATGTCGGTGTCAAAACCGGTGGATCTCGGGTAGGGGGTCCCGAACTGTGTGTCTAAGGCGGATGGTAACAGGAGGCAGGGAACAGGATGTTTTACCCAGGTTCGGGCCCTCTTGATGGAGGTAAAAACCTACGTCCTGCTTGATTAATATTGATGATATGGGTAGTACAAGAGTAGATCTACCATGAGATCAGAGAGGCTAAACCCTAGAAGCTAGCCTACGGTATGATTGTATGTTGTCCTACGGACTAAAACCCTCCGGTTTATATAGACACCGGAAAGGGCTAGGGTTACACAAGTTCGGTTACAAAGGAGGAGATATACATATCCGTATTGCCTAGCTTGCCTTCCATGCCAAGTAGAGTCCCATCCGGACATGAGACGAAGTCTTCAATCTTGTATCTTCATAGTCCAACAGACCGGCCAAAGGATATAGTCCGGCTGTCCGGAGACCCCCTAATCCAGGACTCCCTCAGATATTAAAATGAAAAAGTATGAGCACCGACAACTAGCAATGAGTGTGTGAACATGAATGTAATGTCGGTGAGAAACACGTACTACCCCAAACTTAGGCTTTTGGCCTAAGTTGGTCTAATGCCACGGATGGCCTGACGGATATCCAAAGTTGTAGTTGGGGTCGTACTAAGATGCAGCAGTCATTGCATCATGGGCTGCAGCTTGGAGGCGAGCTATCTCAGTCCTCCTCTTATACTCTTCCGCCTCCTCTCTGGTTATAAAATATCTCCCTTTTGCCTGAAAGTCAAAGAAAGTAGAAGCAGGGAGAGCGACGTGATAGGTGCGTCGTCTGTCAAAGATTAGTCGGTACTGGAGGAACTGATCGTTCCTCTCAACAAAATGATGACGAACCATAGCCTCGTAATCCAAATAAGCAGGAGGAAACTCAATGTCATCCTCATGTATGGTTATACCAAGAAAATTAGCTATACGGGTTGCATAAATTCCACTGAAGAAATCTCCATTAAATCTATTATGATGCAACCTACGTGCAACAATGGCTCCCAAATTATAAGATTTATCTCCTAACACAGCACTCCTACAAATACTAAGGTCAGGGACACACATATGACATGCTTCATCTTTACCATCTATGCACCTACCTATGAATAGAGCAAAATAATGTATAGCAGGAAAATGAATGCTCCCTATGGTAGCTTGTGCTATATCTCTAGATTCCCCCACAGTTATACTAGTAAGAAAATCTCCAAATTCGGATTTACGAGGTTCATTAGCACTACCCCATTGTGGAAGTTTGCAAGCAGTGGTAAAGTCCTCTAAGTCCATAGTATAAGAATTTTCATAAAGATCAAACATGACAGTTTGAGAATTACGTGAAGATGAAAATTCAAACCTCCCGATAAAGGAACTAGTGAGATAGTGGTACTGACGGCACTTCTCTGCCTCGAAGCTCACAAGATCAGCGTTACACGAATATGCGTTAAATTCTTCCTTAACTCCAGCTTGACCCATGAAGTCCTCTGAAGGCCATTCACAAGGCCGCACTGGAGCGTCCCTTGGTGGCTCATCATCAGCATCAGGCATTGCAAGCCTGGGTCCTTGTTTCCCTGAAGAACCACCTTGGTACATTTTCCTAAGAATATTTTTTTCTCTGAAAAATTTCTAAATTTTTTAGTAACTTCAAATAAAAGTAAACCAAACTCAACAAAATTGGTAGTAACTACTCCTACAAGTGCCTAGAGCATATATTATGCATTAGAACTACTAGGAACCATATAAATTTGACATGCAAGCTCAAGAACATGGTCACCTAGGCAGCACAAATTTTCAATGAATAAAGCACTAGAACAAAAACAAATTGGACCAATGGAGGAGTCACATACCAAGGAACAATCCCCCAAAGTAGTTTTGTGAGAGGTGCTTTGAGCAAGGAGATCGAAAATCACAGTAAAATGAGCTAGAACTCGTGCTTGAGCTGGATGGTGATTTTTTTGGGAGGAAGAAGAAGTGTGTGGGTGCAGGAAGAAGTGGAGGGGAGCCACCATGGGCCCATGAGGCAAGGGGCCCGCCCAGGGGGGTGGGCGTGCCCTGGACCCTCGTGGCCAGGTGCTTGCTCCCCCTGCTATGTTCTCAGTGCCAGATATTCTCAAATATTCCAGAAAAATCATATTAAATTGGCACGGCATTTGGAGAACTTTTATTTTCGGGGTATTTTTATATTGCACGGATAATTAAGAAAATAGACAGAAATTACTATTTTTGCTTTATTTTATATAAATAACAGAAAGTAAAAAGAGGGTATAGAAGGTTTTGCTTTCTAACTTCATCCATCTCATGCTCATCAAAAGGAATCCACTAAGAAGGTTGATCAAGTCTTGTTAACAAACTTATTTCGAGTAACATGAAACCGGAGAAATTTCGAATGCCACTATGTTACCTCAACGGGGATATGCACATCCCCAATAACAAGAATATCATATTTCTTCTTGACAGTAGGAAGAGGAAATTCAAAACCTCCAAAAATAATCGATGGAATTTTTCCAATAGAATTTGATACTGTGGACTTGAGGTTGTTTCCTCGAAAACTGTACCGTATGCTCATTACCATTAACATGAAAAGTGACATTGCCCTTGTTGCAATCAATAACAGCCCCTGCAGTATTCAAAAAGGGTCTTCCAAGAATAATAGACATACTATCATCCTCGGGAATATCAAGAATAACAAAGTCCGTTAAAATAGTAACGTTTGCAACCACAATAGGCACATCCTCACAAATACCGATAGGTATGGCAGTTGATTTATCAGCCATTTGCAAAGATATTTCAGTAGTTGTCAGCTTATTCAAATCAAGTCTATGATATAAAGAGAGAGGCATAACACTAACACTGGCTCCAAGATCACATAAAGCAGTTCTAACATAGTTTCTTTTAATGGAGCATGGTATAGTTGGTACTCCTGGGTCTCTTAGTTTCTTAGGTATTCCACCCTTAAAAGTATAATTAGCGAGCATGGTGGAAATTTCAGCTTCCGGTATCTTTCTTTTATTAGTAACAATATCTTTCATGTACTTAGTATAAGGATTCATTTTAAGCATATCAGTCAAACGCATACACAAAAAGATAGGTCTAATCATTTCAGCAAAGTGCTCAAAATCCTCATCATCCTTTTTGTTGGATGGCTTAGGAGGAAAAGGCATGGGTTTCTGAACCCAAGGTTCTCTTTCCTTACCATGCTTCCTAGCAACAAAGTCTCTTTTATCATAACATTGATTCTTTGATTGTGGGTTATCAAGATCAACAACAGGTTCAGCTTCTGTATCATTATCATTGCTAGGTTGAGCATCAACATGAACATTATCATTAACATTATCACTAGTTTCATGTTCATTACCAGATTGTGTTTTAGCATCATAAATAGAGATATCATTGGGATTCTGAGGTGTGTCAATAGCAGGTTCACTAGAAGCATGCAATGTCCTATCAGTTTCCATTCTCTTCCTTTTAGAAGGACTAGGTGCATCTATATTATTTCTCTGAGAATCTTGCTCAATTCTCTTAGGATGGCCCTAAGGATACAAAGGTTCCTGGGTCATTTTACCACCTCTAGTCATAACTCTAACAACACTATCATTATTCTTATTGTTTAATTCATTGAGCAAATCATTTTGAGCTTTAAGTACTTGTTCTACTTGAGTGGTAACCATAGAAGCATGTTTACTAATGAGTTTAAGTTCACCTTTAACTCTAGACATATAATCACCCAAGTGTTCAATCATATTAGCATTTTGTTTCAATTGTCTACCAAAATAAGCATTGAAGTCTTCTTGCTTAACCATAAAGTTATCAAACTCATCCAAACATTGGCTAGCAAACTTTGTAGGAGGGATTTTAGCTTTATAATGTCTATAGAGAGAATTTACCTTTACTACCTATGTAGGGTTATCAAGACCATATATTTCTTCAACAAGCGGTAAATTAAGACCATGTATTTCTTCAATAGGAGGTAAAGTCTTAACATCTTCAGCTTTAATACCCTTTTCTTTCATAGATTTCTTTGCCTCTTGCATATCTTCAGGACTGAGAAATAGAATACCTCTTTTCTTCGGAGTTGGTTGAGGAATAGGCTCAGGAGTTGGCTCAGGAGCTGGCTCAGGAAGTGTCCAATTATTTTCATTTGTCAACATATTATTCAATAGAATTTCAGCTTCATCCGGTGTTCTTTCCCTGGAAACAGAACCAGCACAACTATCCAGGTAATCTCTGGAAGCATCGGTTAGTCCATTATAAAAGATATCAAGTATTTCATTTTTCTCAAGAGGGTGATCAGGCAAAGCATTAAGTAATTGGAGAAGCCTCCCTCAAGCTTGTGGGAGACTCTCTTCTCCAATTTGCACAAAATTATATATATCCCTTAAGGCAGCTTCTTTCTTATGAGCAGGGAAATATTTAGCAGAGAAGTAATAAATCATATCCTGGGGACTATGCACACAACCAGGATCAAGAGAATTAAACCATATCTTAGCATCACCCTTTAATGAGAACGGAAATATTTTAAGGATATAAAAGTAGCGAGTTCTCTCATCATTAGTGAACAGGGTGGCTATATAATTTAATTTAGTAAGATGTGCCACAACAGTTTAAGATTGATAACAATAAAAAGGATCAGATTCAACCAAAGTAAGTATATCGGGATCAATAGAGAATTCATAATCATTATCAGTAACAAAGGTAGGTGAACTAGCATAAGAAGGATCATATTTCATTCTAGAATTCAAAGTTTTTTTAAGCTTAGTTAATAATTTCTTAAGATCACTTCTATCATTGCATGCAAGAAAGTCTCTTTTAGTTTCTTCATCCATAACATAGCCCTCAGGCACAACATGCAATTCATATTTATTAGGAGAGCCTTCATCATCACTTTCATCAATATTATCAGTTTCAATAATTTCATTCTCTCTAGCCCTAGCAAGTTGTTCATCAAGAAATTCACCAAGTGGCACAGTAGTATCTAGCATAGAATTAGTTTCATCATAAGTATCATGCATAGCAGAAGTGGCATCATCAATAATATGCGACACATCAGAATTAATAGCAGAAGCAGGTTTAGGTGTCGCAAGCTTACTCAAAACATAATGTGAATCAAGTGCAGAGCTAGATGGCAGTTCCTTACCTCCCCTCATAGTTGAGGGATAAATTTTTGTTTTCTTGTCTTTCAAGTTCTTCATAGTGACCAGCAGATATAAATCCCAAGTGACTCAAAGAATAGAGCTATTCTCCCCGGCAACGGTGTCAGAAAATAGTCTTGATAACCCACAAGTATAGGGGATCGCAACAGTTTTTGAGGGTAGAGTATTCAACCCAAATTTATTGACTCGACACAAGGGGAGCCAAAGAATATTCTCAAGTATTAGCAGCTGAGTTGTTAATTCAACCACACTTGGAAACTTAATATCTGCAGCAAAGTGTTTAGTAGCAAAGTAATATGATAGTAGTGGTAACTGTGGCAAAATGTAACGGTAGCAAAAGTAATATTTTTGGTGTTTTATAGTGATGATAACAATAGCAACGGAAAAGTAAATAAGTGAAGAACAATATATAGAAAGCTCGTAGGCAATGGATCGGTGATAGAGAATTATGTTGGATGCGATCGATCATGTAACAGTCATAACCTAGGGTGACACAGAACTAGCTCCAATTCATCAATGTAATGTAGGCATGTATTCCGAATATAGTCATACGTGCTTATGGAAAAGAACTTGCATGACTTCTTTTGTCCTACCCTCCCGTGGCAGCGGGGTCCTAGTGGAAACTAAGGGATATTAAGGCCTCCTTTTAATAGAGTACCAGACCAAAGCATTAACACATAGTGAATACATGAACTCCTCAAACTACGGTCATCACCGGGAGTTGTCCCGATTATTGTCACTTCGGGGTTGCCGGACCATAACACATAGTAGGTGACTATATACTTGCAAGATAAGATCAAGAACTCACATATATTCATGAAAACATAATAGGTTCAGATCTGAAATCATGGCACTCGAGCCCTAGTGACAAGCATTAAGTATAGAAAAGTCATAGCAACATCAATCTCAGAACATAGTGGATACTAGGGATCAAAGCAAACAAAACTAACTCGATTACATGATAAATATCATCCAACCCATCACCGTCGAGCAAGCCTAAGATGGAATTACTCACGCACGATGGTGAGTGTCGGTGTCAAAACCGGCGGATCTCGGGTAGGGGGTCCGGAACTGTGCGTCTAGGCCGGATGGTAACAGGAGGCAAGGGACACGAAGTTTTACCCAGGTTCGGGCCCTCACGATGGAGGTAAAACCCTACGTCCTGCTTGATTAATATTGATGATATGGGTAGTACAAGAGTAGATCTACCACGAGATCAGAGAGGCTAAACCATAGAAGCTAGCCTATGGTATGATTGTTGTTGTCTATGTTGTCCTACGGACTAAAACCCTCTGGTTTATATAGACACCGGAGAGGGTTAGGGTTACACAAAGTCGGTTACAATGGTAGGAGATCTGAATATCCGTATCGCCAAGCTTGCCTTCCATGCCAAGGAAAGTCCCTTCCGGACACGGGACGAAGTCTTCAATCTTGTATCTTCATAGTCTAGGAGTCCGGCTGAAGGCATAGTCCGGCTATCCGAACACCCCCTAATCCAGGACTCCCTCAGTAGCCCCTGAACCTGGCTTCAATGACGACGAGTCCGGCGCGCAGATTGTCTTCGGCATTGCAAGGCGGGTTCCTCCTCCAAGTATTTCATAGAAGATTTTGAACACAAAGATAGTGTCCGGCTCTGCAAAATAAGTTTCCACATATTGCCATAGAGAGAATAATATTTACACAAATCTAATCTGCTGACGTATCCCGTAGCGTGACACACCACGGCCAAGCCTTTATCCGAGTCATTTCATTATCCCACCTCAGCGCATTATGCGAGGCGGTTTCCTTGGCATGTCTTGTCAAAGCAGAGATCATGTCCCCTTATTTCGGGATTCCCATCAATACGGGTGTGGGTAACCCAACCGCGCCATTGATTACGGCACTTGGAGATAAGCGAGTTTTACCAGGCTGGTGGGGACACGTAGTTGCATCCACCCATATAAGGGGATAAGGATCCACCTTTTCACCTACGCCTTCTTCCTCCTTCGCCTATCCATTCTCGCGCACTCGAGCTCCAGCACCCAAGTCCGCACTCCCACCTCAACCTTCTCCAGCCATGTCCGGAGCGGGAGGCAAGTGGATGGTCTCCTCCGTCACGGAGGGAAACATCAAAAAGCTGAGGAAGGCCGGATACTTGTCTAACGACATTGCGTACCGGCTTCCCGAAAAGGGGCAGCTCATCCCCACCCCTAGGCCCCATGAGAGGGTGGTGTTCCTCCCCCATTTCCTCCACGGACTGGGCTTCCCTCTCCACCCATTTGTCCGGGGGCTCATGTTCTACTACGGCCTGGATTTCCACGATCTGGCCCCGAACTTCGTCCTCAACATCTCGGCATTTATCGTCGTGTGCGAGGCCTTCCTCCGCATCCGCCCCCATTTCGGCCTGTGGCTCAAGACTTTCAACGTCAAGCCGAAGGTGGTGCGCGGCAACCAGCCGGAGTGCGGAGGCGCTATGGTTGGCAAGATGGCCAACGTCTTATGGCTCGAGGGCTCCTTTGTGGAGACCCTAAAGGGGTGGCAAGCGGGGTGGTTTTACATCATCGAGCCACGCTACCCTGAGTGGGTTGCACCCCCCGAGTTTCGATCCGGACCCCCTACGCGGCTCACCTCCTGGACGGATACGGGCCTGTCATGGGGTAAGAAAGGAGAGCTGACCGGACTCCAAACATGCATCCAAACCCTGGTGGACAAGAAGCTCAAACTTGTCAACGTAGTCCAGGTTATGCTCATCTGCCTGATCCTCCCATGTCAACGACGGGCTTTCAACCTGTGGGAGTTCGATCCGGCGCGGCACCAAACTCTGAGCAGGGTCTTCGACACGACGTACGAAGATGCCTGGAGGGTTCTTTTCAAGGGTGCCGAGGCCCCCGCATCTGCTGCCGAGGATCGCGGATTCAGTACACAGCATCACGCTCATGCGGTAAGCTGTTTATTTCCTTTTACAGGGTATTAGTTTTTCATAGTTTGACTCCATGCGGGATCTAAGCTCCCTTACCTTTGACAGGATTGGCAGGTGACGTCCGGATAGATCAACTATCCGGCTCCTTTGCCCGAAGGCCCAGAGGACGCTCGCTTGGCGAAGCTGCTGGTTCCGGCGCCCTATGTGGTGCCGGATAAGAAGGCCGCGAAAAGGGCCACGGGGACTCAAAAGAGTGCCCGGCGCCAGGAGGTGTCGGATTCATCATCCGGCGGTTCCGAGGCGCATTCCTCCCGTGAAGACGAGGAGGAAGAAGAAGAAACCTCTCCCCCTCCAGTGGGAGGAGAGAAGAAAAGGAAGGCCGCCCTCTCTGGGGAGGCCGGAGGGTCCAAGAAGGGGAAAACCCTTCCTCCGGACTACTCCACCGACGCCGACGAGGGCGGAGAGGAGTGGCAGCCCAGGGCCAAGCCCCTGGCGAAATCGAAATATCCGGATACCGGAGTAACTCATAGTATTAGTTTATTGCACAGCTTTCCCTTATGTCGAATATGTTTATGCAGCCCACCCAAAGGCCGGCTCGACGCGTCGTCGAGCGGCTCGCTGGACTCTTCGGATGTGAACTCGCTTCCGACGGCTTCCTCACCCCACCCTACGGATGACACCGAAGTGTTGTCCCGACAGGTTCCAAGCTGGGAGGAGGTGGTCCTGGAGGCGCCGCAAGGCGACCTCCCAGACTCCCGGAGTAAAGGGGATGAAACCCCCCAGGGCTCCAAGTCTGTCTCAAGACCGGACACCGCTCTGGAACCTTCAAAGGTTCCAAAGTCCGGTGGGCGACCTCCTTCCAGGAGGAGCAGGCCCACCGTGCCGGTGACCCCCGTCCAACTGGGGGCGCCGGACAATCTATTGGAGGTGCTCGAAGGCGCCTCCATCGACGAGGGGCACCACACTATTATGAGTGCGGTGGTCCAGAAAGTTCAGTCCGCCAAGAGCGGACTGACTGAAGCTTGTACTAGCCTTTCAACAGGCTTTGAGGTAAGTAAATAATGTGTAAATAATATTACCGCATAGACAGTAGCCCCTGATGCTCTGTTGGGCGTTCAGGAAGAAAAGCCGAATAGAGGATCAAAGAATTCACAGGAGTCTAACAAAAGGAGTCAATATGCGTATGCAGGTTTCTCTGCTGGCGTCCGCCGCACTGACTGCGGAAGTGGACACACTGAAGCAGAGCCTCGAGAAGTCCAAGCAAGAGCTCAGGCGTGCCAAGAAGCAGCTCGAGGAGAAGGAAGGTAAGAAATACCTTGTTTGAATGTATATATAAAAAAGGTGCAATTGCAAAAAATGACAGGACTAACATGGCTATTGTAGGGGCCACGTCTGAGGTGGCGACCCTTAAGCAAGCGCTGCTCGAGGCCAAGAAGAGTGTGGCCGCGGAGCGCACCGAGTGGGAGAAGTATGAGGCCGAGGTTGGCAAGGTGCGGCAAGAGCTCCAGGTTCTCATGAAGAAACATGAGAGTTTGGAGCTTGACTCAAAGACGCGAGAGTCCGAGCTCGCGGCGGCTATTGAAAATGCCAAGGCTGCCAAGACCGAATCCCAGAAGACCCTCCAGGAGTTGGATGAGGTGAAGAAGATAGCGGCGGGTAAGGCATTCTTTATGCAAAGCAAACATATAAACGTGAGTTACTTGTTACTTACCCAAATCCGGAGTTCTCCAGGAGCGTTCGCAGATCTTCCCCGGAGTGTGTCCGATGCCGCCGCATTCTATCGAGCCAAGGAGGGCAGCTCAACAGAGAAGGTGTTCTGGTCTCAGTATGTTGAGGCTAGACACCCCGTGCCCCTGAGCGACCAGCTGAAGCAACTGGTCGAGCTCCACAAGGCGGCCGAACAGGCCATGAAGGGTCTCCTAGTTCGGCTGTGGCCTGGAGAGGCTCTGCCTGGGAGCTATTTCGGGCTGGTGCGGCGGCTGGTGGAGGCCTGTGCAAGGCTCGAAGTCATCAAGCGCTCCCGTCTACATTGAAGGTGCCCGTAGGGCCCTTGCCCGTGCTAAGGTGCACTGGGGCAAGCTCGATGCTGAGAAGCTCGTGAAGGACGGGCCACCATCGGGGAAAGAGCATCGCAAGCCCGAGAATTACTATAAGGATGTTCTGAAGGGTGCCTGCCTTGTGGCGAATGAATGTTCTAGGGATGTAATTTTTGAGTAAAACTCGTTCGTTTTTGTCCTGTGCGCTGAAAACTTGTTCATATGTGCTGAGCAATGCTGTTTGAATTTAAAATATTACCTTCTGTGGGGTTGTTTATCAATTCTGAGAGATGGCGAGTCATCGGCTTCTTCCCCCATGCCGCTAGTGCTGGGGTGTTCGGGGATAAACCTGAGCGCTCTTTTTCCCATGTTTGGGTCCTTCGAGGGAGGCGCTCAGCCCAACGAACAAGGCAATCGGACTATAATGCGTGAACACTCTCACTTAGCCATAGAATTCTATAATTTTAAATTTCGGCGAAGCCCCTAGTATTCGGAAGACCGAGTTTGGGGCGCTATCCACACCTTGGCCGGACAGAGCCGACTCCTCGCCCTAAGCGGCATAAGTTTTTCGGGACTCGAAAAAACCTCTCGAACAGCGACCAGCTCTCGCTTCATCATGACAGTCAGTTTTAGCTTTCTCCACTGAGGTGCTCGGCCCAGCTCAACTGGGGCACAATCGCAGTGGTTCTCCTAGTGCTACCTTAGCCGATATAGCGGAACGTAAGGCACCAAAACATAGGAGCCGGGCAAACCCAACTATTGACCCAAGACATGATTCGGAGCCGATGCATATAATGCTATAAGTTCGGGGTGCCGCACTTGTGAAAGTGTTCGGACTTCTCACACCATATTGAGGGGTACTAAAGCCCCTGGCGTATTTTGGCTGTACCAAATTGTACGGGTGCAACATGTCGGTAAGGAACATATATTTATAAAAAGATAATGCAAAAATAGATAAAAGCTATGCATTGTTTATTAAAAGTAGCTGCGATCAAAGCAGAACGATACAAATAATGCGATAAACAAAAAGTTGGACTATTTAACATGTCTGCTCCAGGGGCAAGCTGCGGAATAGTAGGCGAAACAGGTATATTGCTCGTGATAGAGACCACCTGTGAGTTCCGTAATGGGGCGTGGCTTGTCTGCCTCCCTGGTTCTTGCATCGTTTGTGCGGCAATTAAACTGCCGAACAGGCCTTCCGAAGATTGGAGTCCTGAAAGTAAGAGAAAATTAAAAAAAAATCGGCAGCCCCTGGTGCGGTTTAAGCCGCGTTTCGGGCGTGCCGTGATGGTGCGTAGTTATGTACGCGAAGCACTGATGTCGCATTATTGCGAGAGCTGGGGTTGGGGCCGCATTGCTACGCCCGCTCGGAACGTGCCAGGCGGTCTTGTTGTGCGTTACTCCGGGCGCGCTTGACGGTGTCCGGACACTTAATGGCCGGACTGGAGAACTGCCTGGAGAGGCTGCTTTGTGCTTCCGCTGCAAGGGCCTGTCGGTGTTCTGGGAACGGGGGTCCCCAGACTTGCCTACCTGCGGCCTACGGCGTGGCTCAAAGGGGGGCCTAGCACGGCCCATCTTCACCAACACAGACCCAAGACCCTCGCGAGGGGCCAAGCCTCGTGGGTCGGACGACGCGGAGCTTCCTCAGGCACGGCCTCATCGGGCTGGCTCGCGAGGAGGCGGAGAGATCATGGCGGGGTACCTCACGAGGTGCCCGTGACGCAAGCCATGACGACCAAGGGAGCCAGGCGGGTGCCAGCCCGCGCAGTGTCCTCCTTTCCTCTTTGGTGCAAAGGGGGCAAGCGTAGCCGTGGAGTACCGAGGCATCAGGTAAAGGTTGCCATTTCGGTGCAACAAGACCAAGACCAGGAAGACTGCAAGACGGAGGTCATCGTGGAGCCCAAGACGGCATCACCACCAGATCTTTGTGCAGGCGAAGACTACTTTTATCAGGATAGCTGGTGCTAGCTGTCCCCCTTCAAATTAGCCCGCCATTGTTGGCTCCCTTCCCGCTCAATATTTGGGAAGAGGACCAGGGCCTCTATAAATAGGACCAGCCACCCACTGGGTAGGGGGGCAGAGGCAAAGGACGAAGAAGAGAAGATCAAAATCTGAGAGAGGTTTAGGGGGGATCGAGATCAACAGTCGAGAAGAGAGAGAGAGAGTGAAGGGTGACTGAACTCCTCCCAGCAGTTCATCGCCCCAGCCAAGAACAGACCCTCGCGAGGCTGTTCTTCCTTGTATCGCTCATCATCATCAGCCCAAGAGGCAATCCACCACACCACACACTGCAGTAGGGTATTACACCACAACGGTGGCCCGAACCAGTATAAACCCTATGACTCTTGTTTTGTTCTTTCCATAGCTTAGATCTTAGCGAGGCGAAGGGGTGCAGGTAGGTAGAAGGCGAAATCTCCGCGCGCACCCCAGTGTTCGAACCTCAAGGGTCCGCCGAAACCCGAAATCCGACATTTGGCGCGCCAGGTAGGGGAGCGCCGGAATTCGTCTTCCACCACCCCGTTCTCCTCCGACCATCGCGCCCATGTCTGACGCTCGTCGGGCCCGCGCCGAGCGCCGGGCCGCCCTCGCTTCTCACGTTGCCCAGACGGCTCCTGTCGGTGGGCGTCCTCGTCGTTCCCCATCACCTGCCGTCAACGCCGCCACCGGCCTGGCGGGGGACGAGCAGCAAGCATCGTCTCAGCATCCGTCCGTGCGGCAAGACGGCCGCACCGCTACTCCCTCGCTCACCCCAGCTGGTTCTTCGTCCCGCGCGCTCCGCGCACCCATGGAGGCTCGAGCTGCGCTCATTGCGGCAAACGAGCTCCTACGCTACCGCCCCGTCGATGACGTCTACGAAGAATGGCTCGACCGCGTCGCCGAGCTCGTCCGTGCCGCAGGGGGCTCTCCTGCGCCGTCTGTTCCGCTGCACCCCACCCTGCCCCGCGCGGGCGACGAGGCTCCGGTGGCGCCCCGGCCGCCTCCTCCTCAAGAAGGCGCCATGGCTCCAAGGCGCATGGCCCCTGGGCAGAACCCGCTCCGTCAGGTGCCAGCATGGCAAGAGCAGAGCTGCCAAGAAGTCCCTCGCCCGCAAGAAGCTGCTCGGGCACTCCCTGCTCCAGCACGTCGCGACCATGCTCTTTCTCCCGCACGTCAAGACCCCACGCTGCTCCCAGCTGCAGCGCGTGGGGACATGCAAGACCAAGCTCTCCGTCACCCAAGGCCTCCCGTGGCCACAGCAGGCTGCCGTGCCTTCACCGCCGAGCTACGCAGCGTCGCGTGGCCTGGCAAGTTCAAGCCAGACCTGCCTCCTCGTTACGACGGCACGGCTGACCCTGCGGAGTTCCTCCAGCTCTACGAGCTGGGCATCGAAGCTGCCAACGAAGACGTGAAGGTCATGGCGAACTAGTTTCCCATGGCGCTCAAGGACGGGGCCCACACCTGGCTCCTGAACCTGGCTCCAAGCACGATCTCCTCCTGGGACGAGATGCGCACCCGCTTCATCGCCAACTTCCAAGGTACTCGCGACCGGCCACCCGCCGTGAGCGACATGCGCCGCATCAAGCAACAACCCGGGGAGACCCTACAGAAGTACATCCAACGCTTGAACAACACACACCTCAAGATTCCCAAGGTGACTGAGGAGGCCATCATCTCAGCCTTCTCCGACGGCGTGCGCGATGTCAAGATGAAGGAGGAGCTGCTCAACTTGGCAACCAAGTGCGCCAGGGCCGAGGAAGGGCGTCTCTCCCTCCTCGAGCTGCCTGCCGCAGACCCAGAAGAGAAGAAGCCCAAGGCCAAGGATGTGAAGCGCAAGGGGGCTGCCGTGCTCGCGGCAGAACCAGACACCAAGCGGGGTAAAGATCAGCCCGAACCTTCCAAGGGCAGTCGGTACTGTGTGTACCACGACCTCCACACCCACAACACCAACGAGTGTCAAGAGCTCCGAGCCGTGCGAGAAGGAAGGATCGGCCGTCGCCCCGACCGCGGTGACCGGGGCTACGGTCGAGGAGGAGGAAGGAACGCAGGATGCTGGGAAGACCGTGGCCCGCGCCAAGGGTGGCGCGATCAACCTCGCGAGGATCGCTAGCAAGAACTGCCTCGCGAGGGAGACTGGAGGGATCAGCCTCGCGAGGATCGCCCGCAAGGCAACGCAGGCCTTCCTCCGCTGCCTTCGCAGCCAAGGAGAAACGAGGACCACCACTAGGACGAGGGGGCTGGGGGCTTTCAGGAGCCGCGCGCGATCACTTACATCTTGGGTGGGGCTCAAGCCCCAGCCTCTCAAGGCATCTTCAAGCAGTTCGCCCGCGAAGTGAATGCAGTCCTCCCCAAGCTCGAAGCCACGCGCCCTCTCAGGTGGTCGGCGTGCGCCATCACATTCAGCTCAGCAGATCAGCTCAAGTGTGCGGCTACAGCCGGAGTCCTCCTGATGCTTTGTTCCCCAATCATCAGCAACGTGGTGGTCACCAGGACCCTCATCGATGGCGGGGCAGGGCTCAACGTCCTGTCCGTGGAAACATTCAACAATCTCCAAGTGCCCTACAGCCAGCTTCAGCCAACCAAGCCTTTCTCCGGAATCACCGACGGCTCCACGGTCCCGATTGGGCAGGTCCGCCTCCCTGTCACCTTCGGGGCACGCGACAACTACCGCACCAAGCTCATTGACTTCGACGTCGCTCACATTCGCCTGCCGTACAACGCCATCCTTGGGTACCTGACGCTGGCCAAGTTCATGGCCGTAACTCACCACGGCTACAACGTCCTCAAGATGCCAGGAAGTGGCGGAGTCATCACGGTGCCCTGTGAAGAGAGGGACGCGGTGTGTTCCCTGGAACGTGCCTTTCAGGCCGCGTCACTGGAAGACCCGGATCACGGAAGCAGGAGGCTTCCCGAGACCGCCCCCAAGAAGAAGAAGACATCGTCCGGCCCGGCCCCTCAGGAGGCAGGCCCCTCTGGGCCCGTGCCTGCCCAGGGGGACCTCCTTCCATCGCATAGGAAAGCGCGCCCGGCGCCCTCCTCAGGCAGGGCTCGGGGGCTCTCCCGTAGTGGGCCACCGACCTAGCTAGGGTCACAAGGGAAGCGCTTGGGCACCACATGGAGGCGTGTTTCGAAGCACGTTTCCCTCAAGTAGGAGTAAGGCAAGGAGAGCCAGACCCTCAGGAGTTCGTCAGCAAGGCCATTCAGGAGCTACAGGAGTCAAGAGTCATGAAAGGCGGCCGCCGCCTACCAGCAGTGGCTCCCCATCCAGGCGAGGATGGCGGGCTGCGCGTCTGCATCGACATACCAGGGCTCAACCGAGTCGCCTCTCTGGAGCGCCTCTGGCCCTCGCGAGTGGGGCGCTGCGGAGGTCCACCCCACAGCTACGTTCGCATGCCTTACGGCTTGCCGAACGTGGCTGCCACGTACCAGCGCCTCATAAGCGGCATCATGGAGGCACAAGAGGCCAGGCGTTCCGCGGCCCTGGCGGAGATGGAGATGGTCCGCAAGGAGCCACCAGCGCCTCCGGAGCCTCCCGAGGCCCCTGGGCCTGGGGGCTCATGAGGATCGGCTTCCGCAGCCCACCTAGTCTGCTACACCAACACCCCTTCGTCCTCAACGTCATCAGGTGACATCTTTCAAGTTTCACTTCCAGCTGGGAGCGCCCCCCAGGGCTGCATTATTCCCAGGTCGCGTGGGTCCGTCCCTGCGGCGTGTATCCCTTTTGTTTCATGTTGTTAGCTTACCTTGTTGGGGGCGCCCCTCGGGCTGCATGATCCCCAAGTCGCTCGGGCCAGACCCAGCGGCATGTATCCCATTTGCGTTTATTTCCGGTTATGCGTTCGACCCACCATGCTTGATTATTTGATGCCGGTCCACGGCACCTCTTCTTCTCCATGCCGACCACTTGCACGTTAAAGGGGGGGTACCTGAGCATCGCGACTCAGGGTTGTTACTGGCTCTCCAGCCCTCACCCTCTGGCCTTGTCCACGGCATCGCGACCTGGCATACCAGCGACGGCTGAGACCAGCTCGAGGGCCGGGACCCGAGGATGTAGGGTGGCGACATCTAACCGAATTTGCAGGGACACATCACAAGATAAGGCCCAGTGCCAGGCGCAACCCGCCTAGAGGTAGGGCCCCGTGAGTCCCGCGCTGGCTCACGGGTGCCCAGATACACCTCGCCAGGCCCTACCGTGCCAGCCACGTGTCAGGGCGGGGCTGTACACGCCCCGGGGGCTCCTCCCGGAGGGGGGCCCCCTCCCACATACCAGTGGAAGCACCATGCTCCGCGCTGGCTGACGACACTGCCGAGGAGCGGCTATTCCCGCACACATACGGAAGCGCTATACTCTGCGCTGGTGATAAACAACTGAGGGTGGCCCCCAGGCCGCATCAACCTCAGGGAGCCCAGAGCTCAGTGTCTAGCCTCATCGTAATGCCTCCCCTCAGGAGTGCCGCACGAGGGGGCTGGGCACGGGGGCTGCGCCTGGGTCACACCCAGACGCACGCCGCCCAGCCAGGTCCCCCCGGGCCTGGTTCGTCGCGCGTCTCCCCCCAAGCAGAGCCAAGGTACGAAGGCCGTTTGAGCGTCAAGGGGGACTCCTGAGCATCGTGACTCAGGAGCCTAATTGGTCACGTAGCCCCTCACTCCTTAGTTCCGAAAGGCTAACGGCGGTTGAGGTATGCGCGCGGCCGGGCTCTGCAGACGTAGAACGATAGATCCACCCACATCACACCTCCCTACTTGCTGTTCATGCGCCAAGGGGGACTCCTGAGCATCGCGACCCAGGAGCCTAACTTGTCACGTAGCCCCTCACTCCTTGGCCCCGTCCTGGTTTCCGGTCGGGACTAACGCTGGGTGAGGTATGCGCGGGGCCGGGCTCTGCCGGCGTAGAACATAAGCAAGTAGGAAGGAAAAGCGCAAATTTCAAGGAATTCAAAAGCAAATATTATAGTCCACACTATTATCTCAATGCCAAACGCAAGTTTAAACGCCTCCCCGAGGCATGATACATGTGCAGGAATTAAAGGCAGGACAGGAGCCACAACGGAGTCACTTGTCGGCGGTGGAGCAGCGCGGAGTGGGTTCGCCTTATGGAGCAGTGGGGTCGGCAGCGCCTTGCTTCGGCTTGGTGCTAAAGGCCCGGAACTTCCCCAGCAGAGCCTCCGCGCGACCCTTCACGGCCTTGGCAGCGGCAGCGGCACGCTCGCCGCTTACTGGCTCCAGCAGGCTGTCGAGGTCGACGCCGGGATCGCGAAGGTAGATGTGGGTGAGGACCCGCGTCAGTGCTGCAGAAGACAGGACACGGGCCTCGGCCTCGGCCGTGGGGCCAAGGCCAAGGGCGACATCTTCAAGAGCGCGAACCAGGAAGGGAAGCAGCTTGGCGGGGCCGTCCTCGGCGCCAGCCAGCGGGCTCTCCAGGCCGCTGTCGTAAAGCATCCTTAGCGAGGAGCGAGCCTTCGCCTCCATATCCGTGAAGGCCATGCGGTCCTCGGCAAGAACCAGGGCCTTGTCGTCCAGCTCGGCCTTCCTCGCCCCCAACTCCTGCTCTAGCGCGCCTAGGCGGTCGCGGCGCTTCCTGAGCTTGACCTGCCTCTCCTTGATGGCCGCCTCGTGAGCCTTCACGCCTTCCTCCTGCTCTTGGCGAAGGCGGGCCTCTTTCGTGAGCTGGTCTCGCAGGCCTTGCAGCTCGTCCTCCAGCGCCTTGCAGCGACCACGGACGTCGACCACCCCCCCCCCCAGGGCTGCGTCATGAGCAGCCTTCGCCTCAAGGACGGCCTGCTTCTCCTTATCGCAAGCCGTCGAGGCCTGGACCAGCGCCGCCCGAATCGAAGCGTCGGAGCGAACCCATCCTGAAGCCAGCTCCAAGCGCCCGGCCACCAAGCGAGGGTCGGCGCCAAGAAGATCCTGCCGCAGTCGGTCCAGCTCAGCAGCAGCACGATCCAGAACGGCAGAAGGAGTCGGAGAGACAGCAGCTGTTGGAGTAGGAGGAGAAGGCGGCAGCGCAGCCACAACATCCTGAGGCGGAGTCTGCTGCGCCCCAACGGCTGTAGTGGCGGCGGCAGGCAAGGACACCTCGGGAGTCACTTGGGCCGTGGGGGCTGGGTTCGCCCCAGCCGGCTCAGCCAGGCCTCGCGAGGACGACCGGGCAGGAGAAGCCTATGCGTCGCGGTCACCCTCCTTCGCGGACAGAGGCGCTGCCACTGATGGAACCTCAGGAGCTCCCTTCGGCTTCTTTGCTGCGGGCGCCAGCCTATCCAAGAGATGCGGACGTCAAGCCTCAGAAGCAGAACAAGAAATAAAGACAAGAATCAAACACTTACGGGTCATCGCCAATGAGCTTGAGCGGCCTCCGGCCAAATTTGAAGCCTGAAAGCCGGCTGGAAGGGTCAGCCTCGGGAAGCTTGGAAGCGGAAGGTGCGTCTGCGGTCCGCCTCGGGGCCGGGGCAGACCCGCGGGAGACCAGCCCGGTCTTGTCCTTCTTCGGGATCGGGGGCAAGCTCCCGCCGTCCTGCTCATCATCATCCTCGTCGTCATCGCTCGGAGAAAGGCGGAGAACGCGGGACCTGCGCCGGGGGAGGGGAGCCATCGACTCTCCGTCAGTCGCCTCGGAGTCAGGCCCTTTTTCCCGCTCCCCTCCTTCCTCCTCTTCGCCAGAGTAATCGGAGGACACGTCCACCGATTCCCCGGGAGTTTCCATGGGCACGGGCCCGTCCCCGTTGAAGACGGGCATGGACTCCACTACCTGCTCCCAGTCGTCGCGGAGGAACAAGGGCGTAGGAGCTCCCTCCAACCTCGCCACATCGCCCCCGACCAGAGATTGGAGGACCGCAGCCAGATCTCCGTCGGCCAAGGCTGCGGGGCTCGGATGGGGCCTCCACATCGGAAGTGAGTACTGCCGAAGCAGAGCCAGCTGGTGCTCCAGGAATTCCCTCAGCAGCGACGCGCCGGTCAGCTTCGCCGCCGCCATGTTGGCCGGCCTTAGATCCGCGTCCATCTTCTCCAACACCAGCTTCGTGCAGGGGTCCGCGAGCTCCGCTCGACCCCAATCGCTGGAGCTCGTGGGCTGCTCCGTGGGCAAGATCAGCCGAGGGTGGATGCGCCCAGCATCCACCAAGACCCACTTGCTCCTGAAGCCCTCAATCCTTTTCCCGGGGTTTGAGATGGCAATGGCGCCACCGTACGCGATGAAGCTCGCGCACGCGGAAGCAGGACCGCGAGAGGTCCAGAGGTAGAAGTAGTGGTGCAGCAAGGCCACTGAGGGCTGCACCCCTATGTGAGCCTCACAATAATAGGCGAAGATTGCCAGGAGAAGGACGGAGTTGGGGTGGAGATGCAGAGCCTGTAGCTTATAATGGCGGAGGACAGAGAAGAAGAACTCGGAGAAGGGAGGCACCAGGCCAGCAGCAATGGCACTTACGAAGAACGGATAGAAGGTGCTCCCTTGACCCTCAGGGGTGGCGGAGCCGGCCTTGAACACCTTCGCCGCATCGATGCCTCGCGCCGCCGTCATCCGGCGCAACCGGGCGAGGCTCGCCTCCGACACGTTTGGCGAGTCCAGGGCAGACGAGTACCAAGCTATGGCCGGGGGCTCATGAGGCGCCATGGCTCCCTAGGTCACGCGGTCGGAGTAGATCTGGAAATTTTGGAGGAGGGAAGGAGAGGCGCAAGAAGGGGATCTGAGCAGCAACCGGAGAAAGCGAAAAGCAAAGCCTAGGCAGATGCCGCTCCTTTATCAACTCACGCGGTTGCTAAGGTGCTCACGTCCAATCAGCCGCCACACGGTGCCCAAGGCCGCAGGCTGTTAGGGCCCGCGGCGCTTCGCTCTTGCCCTTTCGCCTCCCTGCACGGCCAGGTCCGGGCACGCCTTGGGCCCGGGGGCTACTGTCGGTGTTCTGGGAACGGGGGTCCCCAGACTTGCCTGCCTGTGGCCTGCGGCGGGGCTCAAAGGGGGGCCCAGCACGGCCCATCTTCACCAACACAGACCCAAGACCCTCGCGAGGGGCCAAGCCTCGCGGGGCGGACGACGCGGAGCTTCCTCAGGCACGGCCTCATCAGGCTGGCTCGCGAGGAGGCGGAGAGATCAAGGCGGGGTACCTCATGAGGTGCCCGTGACGCAAGCCATGATGACCAAGGGCGCCAGGCGGGTGCCAGCCCACGCAGTGTCCTCCTTTCCTCTTTGGTGCAAAGGGGGCAAGCGCAGCCACAGAGTGACGAGGCATCAGGCAAAGGTTGCCATTTCGGTGCAACAAGACCAAGACCAGGAAGACTGCAAGACGGAGGTCATCGTGGAGCCCAAGATGGCATCACCACCAGAGCTTTGTGCAGGCGAAGACTACTTTTGTCAGGATAGCTGGTGCTAGCTGTCCCCCTTCAAATTAGCCCACCATTGTTGGCTCCCTTCCCAATCGATATTTGGGAAGAGTACTAGGGCCTCTATAAATAGGACAAGCCACCCACAGGGCAGGGGGGCAGAGGCAAAGGACGAAGAAGAGAAGATCGAAATCCGAGAGAGGTTTAGGGGGGATTGAGATCAACAGTCGAGAAGAGAGAGAGAGAGAGAGAGAGAGAGAGAGTGAAGGGTGACTGAACTCCTCCCAGCAGTTCATCGCCCCAGCCAAGAATAGACCCTCGCGAGGCTGTTCTTCCTTTCGCTCATCATCATCAGCCCAAGAGGCAATCCACCACACCACACACTGGAGTAGGGTATTACACCACAACGGTGGCCTGAACCAGTATAAACCCTGTGACTCTTGTTTTGTTCTTTCCATAGCTTAGATCTTAGCGAGGCGGAGGGGTGCAGGTAGGTAGAAGGCGAAATCTCCGCGCGCACCCTAGTGTTCGAACCTCAAGGGTCTGCCGGGACCCAAAATCCGACAGGGCCGCCGTGTGCTCCTCCGTTCGGAGAGAGCGTTCGGTGTTTCCATTCACCGTAATTACTCCTCGAGGGCCTGGCATCTTGAGCTTAAGGTATGCGTAGTGCGGTACCGCATTGAACTTGGCGAATGCGGTTCGTCCGAGCAGTGCGTGATAGCCACTGCGGAATGGGACTATGTCGAAGATTAACTCCTCACTTCGGAAATTATCCGGAGATCCGAAGACCACTTCAAGTGTGACTGAGCCTGTACAGTTGGCTTCTACACCTGGTATTACGCCTTTAAAGGTCGTTTTGGTGGGCTTAATCCTCGAGGGATCTATGCCCATTTTCCGCACTGTATCCTGGTAAAGCAGGTTCAGGCTACTGCCGCCATCCATAAGGACACTAGTGAGATGAAATCCGTCAATAATTGGGTCTACTATTGTTCGGCGGTCGGGGCTCCTAGTCGTCATCGCTATGTAGCCCCTTGTCTTCATTTTCGACATTTAACTTGCCTGCCTGCTTGAACACCCAACAATCCCTGTTGGTGTGATTGGCCGGCTTTTCGGGGGTGCCATGTATTTGGCACAAGCGGTCGAGTATTCGGTCCAAACTGGACGGGCCCCTAGGATTCCTTTTGAATGGCTTTTTCCGCTGACCGGATTTAGAGCCTCTGAATCCGGCATTAACTGCCGTATCCTCAGCATTGTCGCCGTTAATGCGGCGCTTCTGCTTGTTGCGATGCGATCTGCCACTACTGTCCCTGGTATCCGAATTACCAGGGTTCTTGGCCATATTGTTGCTACGAGCAAGCCAGCTGTCTTCTCCCACGCAAAAGCGGGTCATGAGTGTCGTGAGTGCTGCCATAGATTTCGGCTTTTCCCGTCCTAGGTGCCGGGCAAGCCACTCGTCACGGATATTATGCTTGAAGGCTGCTAGGGCCTCTGCGTCCGGACAGTCGATTATTTGATTTTTCTTTGTTAGGAACCGTGTCCAAAATTGCCTGGCCGATTCGTCTGGCTGCTAAATTACGTGGCTTAGGTCATCGGCGTCTGGGGGTCGCACATAACTGCCCTGGAAATTGTCGAGGAATGCGGCTTCCAGGTCCTCCCAACAACTGATTGACCCTGTTGGCAGGCTGTTAAGCCACTGCCGAGCTGGTCCTTTAAGCTTGAGTGGGAGGTATTTGATGGCGTCGAAATCATTGCCGCGAGCCATGTGGATATGAAGGAGATAATCCTCGATCCATACCGCAGGATCTGTTGTGCCATCATATGATTCGATGTTTACGGGTTTGAAACCCTCGGGGATTTGATGACCCATTATTTTGTCTGTGAAGCATAGTGGGTGTGCGGCGCCTCTGTACTGGGCTATATCATGACGTAGCTCCAATGAGCTTTGTCTACTGTGTTCGGCCCTGCCGAATTTGTGGCCGGCGTGACGGTTACCGTCTCGAGCCGTGGGGCTCCCACGCGATCCATAGATCGATCTTGTTTGCCTTGCCTTGTCCTCCAACATATCTCGTAAGTCCGACGCATATTCCCGTGCCTTGGTACGGGGTGCGGCTTGATTGGAGGGCCGAGAGGCCTCTCTGTCGCGGCCACGAGGTGGCCGGTCGGCCGCATCAAGTGCTTCCTCCTCTAATCAGGGTAGCAACCTGCGCTTTGGGTAGCTCTTGGAGGGGCGTTCGAGTTTATGCTCTTCGTCCGCAAGGACTTCTGTCCATCTGTCGACTAGCAAATCTTGATCAGCTTTAAGTTGTTGCTGTTTTTTCTTGAGGCTTCTTGCCATGGACATAAGCCTGCGTTGAAAACGCTCTTGCTCGACGGGATCCTCTGGCACGACGAATTCGTCGTCGTCGAGGCTTGCCTCGTCTTCAGAGGGAGGCCTATAATTATCGTCCTCGACCTCTATGTCAGCCGCTCTCTCATGAGGGCTGGTTTCCCCATCCTCCTGTGCTAAATCTTGCTGGAGGGGGTTTTCTTCGGCACTTTTCGGAGTATTATTATCTCCCGTGCTGGAGTCACCGCATTTGTTTTGGCCGGATTTTGAGCGGCGCCGCTGATGCCGGCGCTTAGGCTGTTTCTTGGAGGGGTCATCCTCCGCTGTTCCAAAGCCATCTCCTTCTTTTGGGGTGTCCACCATGTATATGTCATATGACGAGGTGGCTTTCCAGGGCCTAGTAGGCGCTGGTTCTTCATCATCTCCTTCATCAGCGTCCATACCGTCGATGTCTTCGGAGTCGAAGTCGAGCATGTCGGTTAAATCGTTGACAGTGGCTACAAAGTGGGTGGTTGGTGGGCTTTGAATTTCTTCATCGTCCGAATCCCATCCTTGCTGACCGTAGTCCGGCCAGGACTCTCCTGATAAAGAGAAAGACTTTAGTGTCTTCAGAATATCGCCGAAAGGTGAGTGCTAAAAGATGTCCGCGACAGTAAACTCCATGATCGGCGCCCAATCGGATTCGATCGGCAAGGGCGCGAAGGGTTCGGAGTCCTGAGAGGAGTCCGGCTCCTTGGAGTCACGAATCTCGCGGAGTACGGGGCTGGTGTTCGGCTCAATCGCCGTTGGGATCGCAGCCCCCGAGGTGGCGTCCAACCGCCCATCCTCGATTGGTGCAGTTGGCTCTGACTTAAGGGCTGAAGCTGATGCGGGTGCGGCCTCCAGGGCACTGTTCGGCGGCAGAGCTAGATCATGCTCGTCGGGACAGTGCGGCGCACTCGGCAGTGGCTTGAATCCATCGAAGATCAAGTCTCCGCGGATGTCAGTCGTGTAGTTTAAACTTCCAAATCTGACCTGACGGCCAGGGGCGTAGCTTTCGATCTGCTCCAGATGGCCAAGTGAATCGGTCTGCAGTGCGAAGCCGCCGAAGACGAAGATCTGTCCGGGGAGGAAGGTCTCACCCTGGACTGCCTCGCCATTGATGATTGTAGGAGCCATCGAGCCTGACGGCGATGACACAGAGGAACTCTCAATGAAAGCACCAATGTCGGTGTCAAAACCGGTGGATCTCGGGTAGGGGGTCCCGAACTGTGCGTCTAGGCCGGATGGTAACAGGAGGCAAGGGACACGAAGTTTTACCCAGGTTCGGGCCCTCACGATGGAGGTAAAACCCTACGTCCTGCTTGATTAATATTGATGATATGGGTAGTACAAGAGTAGATCTACCACGAGATCAGAGAGGCTAAACCCTAGAAGCTAGCCTATGGTATGATTGTTGTTGTCTATGTTGTCCTACGGACTAAAACCCTTCGGTTTATATAGACACCGGAGAGGGTTAGGGTTACACAAAGTCAGTTACAATGGTAGGAGATCTGAATATTTGTATCGCCAAGCTTGCCTTCCATGCCAAGGAAAGTCCCTTCCGGACACGGGACGAAGTCTTCAATCTTGTATCTTCATAGTCCAGGAGTCCGGCTGAAGGCATAGTCCGGCTATCCGAACACCCCCTAATCCAGGACTCCCTTAGTGAGCATCATGAAATTGGTGATGGACGAAGGTTGATGATGACGATGGTGACGGATTCCCCTCTCCGAAGCCCCGAACGGACTCCAGATCAGCCCCCCCGAGAGAGTTTAGGGCTTGGTGGCGGCTCCGTATCGTAAAACATGATGAATCCTTCTCCTCTATTTTTTTCTCCCTGAACACGAATATATGGAGTTGAGGTCGGTGGAGCTCTAGGTGGCCCACGAGGAAGGGGGGCGCGCCCAGGGGGCAGGCGTGCCCCCACCCTCGTGGCTAGGGTGTGGGCCCCCTGGCCTTGATTCTTTGCCAGTATTTTTTATTATTTCCAAAAATAATCTCCGTGGAGTTTCAGGTCAGTCCGATAACTTTTGTTTCTGCACATAAATAACACCATGGCAATTCTACTGAAAACAACGTCAGTCCGGGTTAGTTCCATTGAAATCATTTAAGTTAGAGTCCAAAACAAGGGCAAAAGTGTTTGGAAAAGTAGATACGACGGAGACGTATCAGTTACCTCAAAGCCCAGCCGTTGTGGGACAAGGCTAAGAATGACCTGCTTGATAAAGGGGTCAAACCAGAGACATTGCACTGGCCAGACCATTCAAGGACTTGGTTCTTCGGGGTTGGGGGAACCTTGGACCCTGAAACAGGGAAGTGCCGTTGGATGAACCAGCAACTGAATATACCCGTCAAGAAGCTTCAGGACTATATCGCCGCAGCGCGGGAAGGGACGTTCGTTCCCGACAGAGAGAACGAGGAGCTCACACTGGCCCTCGGAAATCCTGAGCACCCTGGACGGACACGAGGCACACCAGGCTCTGTTTCGTGGAAGGCTGGGTTTCCCGAGGCAGGCGATTACAAAGGCTGGGGGAGGAAAAGGAAAGTGGAGTAGACCGAACTGCAGAAGCTACATGCAAGGGTACAAGCGCTAGAGGAACGAGAAGCAGTTCAGAGCCAGCGACCTGCCGAAGATACCCCGCCATCTCAGCGGAGAAGCAGCGTGGCTTCCACCGAGCTGCTTCAGGAGCCTGTCTTCACGACTCCTGCTAGCTACCCCATGGATGCTATCACGGAGTCTCAACATTGCCACCTTATGACGTAATGGCAGAACTTCAAAGTCAAGGCGGCTGTCGGCTCTGTTGCACCTCCTGAACCAGGCGCAACTTTTCACCGCCGTCCAATTCCAGAAGGATATGCTGCTGTGATGGTGGATGAAATAACGGAGGGATTTGAGGAGCTCGAGCTTGACCACCCTACTGGTGAAAGGGGAGACTCGGCTTGGTTGTGCTCTAAAGACTCCATGTCTATGGCGGAAGGAGCTCATCAACCTTCTGAACTGGACGCCTCTGCCTCCTCCTCCTCCGGCGAGTCAGGGCACTCCGCCTCCTCCACCTTCTCCTCCAGCGAGTGATCAGGGCACTCCACCTCGTTCTCCAGCGTGTGGCGGCACTTCGCCTCCTTCTCCGCCTGCATCGGCGCGCCCGAGCAGCCCGCCTCCTCGTCCGCCTTGTCAGCAAGGGCGGAAGAGAGCCTCCGTCGCTCCGGCGCGTCGTAGTCCTTCTATGCCTCGTAAGCAAGGAAAGAAGACAACCGTAACCGCTCCGTCTGCTCCGGCGTCTAGCAGTACAACCAGAGGAAGGATGCAATATAGATTTCGTCCATCTCTAAAGCCTCTAGAGAAGTTACCATACGAGATGACCAAGAAGGAAAACGTAGAGATCTGTCAAGCCTAAGTGAGGGAGTTCTTTGAAATGCAAAGAGCTAAGAAACATCCATGTTCGGAGGAGAAGATAGATCCGGTGAGAGCAAAGCTCACTATCGATGCCCTGAAGAAACCACCACCATCTCCGCCGAAAACCAACTATGAGCGCATTATTGAAAGCTCATATATCGAAGCGGAGCGGTCGGGAAGTACTTGTAGTGATCGAAGATTAGCAAAACGACGAGCTAGGAAAAAAATTGCCCAGCTCGGCGAACAACAGAACCAATCGTGCCCCCCGCTCAAGGTGTCTAGCGATATCGTCGCTAATCATCCGGTGATTTTGCCTGGTACCAATCTTGGAGATTACCTTCCCGAAGATGCACATTATGATACAATGGAGGTGGACAAACACAAATACCAGTACGGGAAGCCTCTCGTCAAAGATGGAAGTCCTCCTCTAACAACGATGATGCGAAGATTTCATGATTGGTACATGAAAACCTGCAGAGAGTCTATGGGGAAGGATACTTTGATGCTGAGAGTTAAAGAGGAGCACGACCTCGTTGCAATTGAACTGTTGTCTGTTCCATTTGAGGAGTTCTTCCAATTGTTCAATCAAAAGTCCCTCGATAAATTAATGGTCACTTGCTACTGTCTGTAAGTACTACTTCTGTCATTAAGTCTCTATATATAGATCATCTCTTTCATTGCATGTATATATAATTATCCTCACTATATTATGCAGATTGAAGATCATCGAATGCAGAAAAGCACAAATCTATGATATTGGGTTCATTAACACAAATCTCATAGATGAATTTACGGTTAAATTTCATGCCAAAGACAACGAGGCCGACTTGCAACGATCGTTGATAATAAATCAAAACAAAGATAAAATACTCTTCCCTTACAACTTCAAGTGAGTGTTACTGTCTTGTGCATATTCGGTTTCCCTTATTACTTGAGGTTATAGTAATGCAATTGATGAGTTATGCATGTGCGCGCAGGTTGCATTATATTCTCCTAGAGATTAAGCTTGAGTAGGGACTAGTAACCGTCTTAGACTCGAGACGAAAAGATCCCGAGGAATATACGAACATGATTAAAATGCTCAAGAAGTTCAATCAATCATTATCGCACCATATCGGCAACTTTGTTCATTTCCTAATATTAAGTAATTGTTTTCTTTGTCTCACAGGGTTTGGAAAGTATTCACCACACAAGCTCCGGGACTGCCGGGGGAGCTGCGATTTACATACCCGAAAGTAAGTAGTACTAGCTAGCTAGTTCCGCGCATCTCGATCACGTTGATTCTAGCTACTTTCATCAATACCATTTATAATGCTTCATTATCAGTTTGATCGACCTCTATTTCTCGTAAAGTGCTTGTGCACTACAGGAATCAGCTAGTTTGCCCTCTGATGAGTACAGACGGCAAAGGGAGAAATACAGACGGCAAAGAGTTTGCCGTCAACCGGCTGACGGCAAAGTTAGACGGCAAAGAGGATGGCGGCAAAGGCTGCTTTGTCGTCAGCTTTTAGTAGGACAGACGGCAAAGTCTTTGCCGTCAGCCAAACCATCTTTGCCGTCAAGCTGGATAAGAACAGACGGCACAAAAATGTGCCTGTGCCGTCAGCCAAAAATGCATATTAGCCGTCATCCAGAAACATCACAGATGGCAAAAAACCTTATTTTATTTATAAAAAAACTAAACCAACAGACCAATTGGAGACCCCAAATGGTCAAAGGTGTAGACAAAATCATCACTTGCATTTTTTCTTTCTTCTAATATTCATTCGTTTGTGCCGTGCTTTGGTAGTCTGACAACCATCTTAGTCTGACAATCATCTTATGTATGCATCATACAAGTTTCATTACAGAGGGATTACAAAGGGTGTCAAACAAAAAAAATCAGATTACAGAGGAATTACAAAGGGTGTCAAACAAAAAAACAGACTACAGACGGTGGCTGGCGCGGTACGGGTGAGCCATGCCATTGCCGTCGTGGCACAACAGTGGCCGGTGCGGAACGACGCTGACCGGCGTGGAACGGAGCGTGCAGGCCGTTGCGGCACGATGCACCGCAAGTGGGCCCGATGGGGAACAAGGCCGGGGCCGATGAGGGCGATGTGCCGGGGTCGATGATGGACGGGGCAGGGGCTAGCAGAGGCCTGCAGGAGTGAATGCAACAGGGGCGGGGGCGGGGACGGCGGAGGCCTGCCGGGGCGAAGGGGCCGGGCTCGACGGCGCCGTGGGCGAAGGGGCCACGGGCGCAGAGGCCGGCCGCGGGGCGTAGACGTCGGGGCGACGGGGCGCAGACGCCGGCGCGCGGGGAATCCGTGGCGAGGAGGCCGGCACGCGAGGCAAAGGGGGCGAAGAGAGCCGGCGGCGCCGGGGCGCAGACGACTGCGCGCGGGGGCCTCGTGGCGAGGAGGCCTGCGGCAGTGCTAGGGCCAAAGCGGGAGGAGGCAGGGGCGAACTGGCGGCGAGATGGCCGGAGCAAGGTCCAGGCACCGGCGCTGTGGTGGTCTAGATCGGGAGCACGAGCGGCAGTTCGTGTGAGAGAGAGAGATGCGTACAGGAGAGGGTTCATGGGGATAAGGGAGTTATGGTGAGAAGGGAGTCGTGGGTGGGGCGGGTAGGTTCATGGGGGCGCGTGCATCGTGGGTCAGTGGGTGGGTGGGGGCGTGCGTCGGCGTCTGATGGCTGGTGGGATGTGCGTCTAGGATGTTGCCATGTCATCGATCCAGGTGATCTATCCGCGTGATGTGCTTTCTCTTTGCCGTCTGCAGATCAAATACAGACGGCAAAGAGCTCACTTTGCCGTCTGCCAAAACAAACACAGACGGCAAAGAATCTTTGCTGTCCGTGTATTTTTGCCAGACGGCAAAATGAGCTCTTTGCCATTTGTGTTTTTTTGTAGACGGCAAAGTTTATTTTGCCGTTAGTTTTTCTTTGCCGTCTTCTGATGATGGCAAACCCTTTCTTTGCCGTCTTGCTCGACAAAAAGCAGACGACAAAGACGTCCCACACGGCAAATTAGTTGTTTCCCGTTGTGGTGGTAGGAACCTGGGAATTATTACTGTGGATACCACGTTTGCGAGTTCATCTACAACACGACTTGCAAAAATAAGCGGGGCTACTCTAAAAGACAATTTGAAGTACGTAAGCAATAATATTCACAATTTTATTTTATTACACCATCATTTCTGTTGAGTTTCATTCGTATATATGTATTGACCCCCTTCTTCAAATTAGATGTGGCAGATGCGATATGAACTCCTACCACAAAATCGCATAAAAGAAATTCAAGAGAAATTGCCGGGATTCTTTCTTGACCACGTCATCAATAAAGCCGGAGAATACCATGTGGAAGTTGAGTTCAGATATTAGGGATTGTAAGAGATCTTACATTGTATATGTTCATGACAATCTTGTGTACGAAAACTTGTTGTTCGACCAATCTCTCGAAGAAAGAGAGGTCGGTCACTTCTCTTTGTATATGTTCATGACGATCTTGTGTAATTAAGGGTTTCCTTCATTTGCTTACTAGCTAGCATGTCGAGTCCTCTCTATACGTATAGTACGTAGCGTCGACCAAGCACGGAGATAAGAGAGGACACTTCTCTCTATTAGCTAGCTAACACAATATATGAAACCCCTAAATTAACCCTACAAAACCCCCCAAAACCCCCAACCCCCCCCCCCCCTTTCAAAAGAAACAAAATCCCCAACCCCTGAACTTCTGATGCGTGGACACTTATTGGTCCAAGTTGGTGCTACCAACCGGGACAAAAGCCCCCCCTGCTTGGGCAAGGCCCATTTTCCACGTGGAGCTCCATCTGTCTCGGTTAGTATAAGAACCGGGACTAAAGGTATTGGGATTTAGTACCGATCCTGTAGTCCCCAATCGGGACAAATGGGCCTTTCTCTACTAGTGCATGTCTATGAGTTACCGAACCTACGAGGTCACAAGATTAAGGCAATCATGATTTGATGAGTGTTAGTAGGAAAAGAGTGATGTGAATATATTTTTGGAATTGTTTCATTAATATTTGGAATAGTTCCGAGAAGGTCCGGAAGCGTTTCGGGGTCACGGGAAAGATTTCGATTAATATCGGGTAATATCGGGTATTACCGATATATATATATATATATGTGTGTGTGTGTGTGGAAAAAATTCGGGGATATTAAATTATATATAATGGTCTAAAATATTTAGTATTATTTTATATTTAATGTAATATAAATGGGTCTAAAAAGGACAAGAGGTGGAAGGCAACTTATGCCACAAAGGCTCAAGTGGGGGAGATGCCTCCTTCCCTAAGGAAGGTGAACGAATTGGGGTAGGGGACGAGTCCAACTCCTCCCTCTTTAGGCCAGCGCCCCAAGGAGGCTTTCACTTCTTAGTGGCAGCCCTCCTCTTCCCCTCCAACCTATATATACTTGAGGTATTCGCCACAACTGAAGATATAAGTTTTGGAGCCTCCTCTATTTATTCTAATTCTAGTTGGTCCTAGTTGACTAATTAGAGATAGGCTAATCGTCTTGTACTTATAATTAGAAGCTCTGTGTGGTTCGAATATCCTCCCTCTAATTCTCTGGTGACTATTAGCTCTAGACGATCAAGCGCTACCGGATCGTGAAGGTTGCACGCTTGCAACCAAGTAGAGCAGCCGTGATTTCGGTCTTCGGTTCGAGGGACTGTTCATGGGCGGTACGAGGGATCGTTCATCAAAATATTGAGGGACTCCAAGTGTGATCTACACCGACACATTCTTCTTCCGCCGCAAGTCAATGACAGTAACGATCGTGATCCCAATCTGTTATGCATCTTCATATTGATCTTGGATGATCGTAGGCGTGAATTTTTTTTGTTTTCTACTACATTTCCCAACAACAAGTACCCTTAAAACATCCGGATCACCACCGAAACTAATACGTACTATGGTGATTGCGGGACATCGTATCGTAGATAGATTTTGTTGCCAATGTGGGCCTCCTCAAATTCATGAAGAAATAGTAAGAACGCCTTCCCATCTTGCATCCCTAATTCTTTTGCGTTTTGAATCCAACTTGGGCAATGGAAATATGTTATCCCTCACTCATTGGTGACACTGAAGGTCAAGGGTGTGCCATTTTTCAACAGCATCATGTCAAACTAAATTGTGCCCTCGTCATTGATGGGCAGGTTGGCCACATGCATGAACTCGAGCCTTCCCCAAAAAGGGATACAACGAGCATGATAAAAAGAAAACATAAATTAGACAATTGTGGGTGCAACATTACGCAACGATAAGCTATAACACTAACTGAGTGAAACATACCACCCACTCCATAAAGTCATCGTCAAGATCTACACATATTTCATTGCAAGTGAGGTGAACCTTATTACATGCACCTAGACCCGTGTCGCCACACAAGTGACACGCTTAGTTCATTTGCTACATTCATGTTATGGAGTAGTTTTATAAGTTAAAGTTTGAAATAATCAAATAAGTAGTAAAACTTGTGGATAAACAAAAAAAATTGGTCATGACTTGTGCTAAAAAAATGAAAAGATTGAGTGTCAGAAATGTTGAGAAACGGAAATTAATCAATGTTTCGTGATATTTTTGAGACTCTTTTGAAGCCCTGTATGGTTTGAGAACTCCAAATAAATATGCATGTGAATACTCCATACAGATAAGAGATGAATAGAATAAAAGACTACCAATTATTTAAGCATATTAAACATCAACTAATATTAAAGAGTATGGGTGGACAAAAAAATTGGGCATGCCTTGTGCTAAAAAATGAAAAGATTGAGTGTCAGAAATGTTGTGGAACAGAAATTAATCAACGTTTTGTGATATTTCCGACACTCTTTTGAATCCCTGTATAGTTAGAGCACTCCAAATAAATATGCATGTTAGTCCTTCATATGGATAAGAGATGAATAGAATAAAAGGCTACCAATTATGTAAATATGTTCAACATCAACCAATATTAAAGAGTATGGATGGACAAAAAAATTGAGCATGACTTAAGCTAAAAAATGTAAATATTGTGTGTTGTAGATATTGTGAAATGGAAATTAATCAACGTTTCTTCATAATTTCAACACTCCTTTGAAGCCATGTTAGTTCATGTATCAAAGATGAGCATAATAGTGAGCACACAATAGGAAGCAGATTAAGAGCACACGGCGACGCAGCCATCTGAAATCACCCCGGCTCCCCTACTCTCTTGGGATCAGTGTCACTTTTTCTTAAATGTTTATTTAATGTGTGAATACAAGACCCGGCGTAGAATGAAACAGTTCATACCAGTGTTGGGCCATTTAATATATGTGTACTGCCCAACAGTGTAGTAAAGACCAGGGGCGGGCCTAATTAACTCTCTCCCGTCTGCTTCCTTAGACTAGTCACAATGGGGAGTAACTTAGACTAGTAACATCACATGTTACTAGGCTATGTTACTACCTCCACAGTGGGTAGTAACATATGTGTGTTGTCATGTTATGGTTCATTTATTAGCCTATAGAGTCATATTGTCTTGGTATGTGTGATGTTATAGTAACTAGCTATGTTACCACCATCACCTCTCTCATCATTAAATATGTGCTATATAAGCAAAATTATCTGGAAAAGTGTGATGTTACCAGTGACGTTAGACTAGCCACAATGGAGAGTAACATACACATTTGTCTAGACTATGTTATTACCTTCATAGTGGGTAGTAACATAAATGTGGTAACATGCAAAGCTTTATTTATTAGGTTATAGACTCATATTTCATTGGGACATGTGATGTTACAGTAACTAGCTCAGTTACTGAAACTACCTCTCTCCTCATTAACTCATGGCCACATAAGCAAATTTGCTGAGTTGGACTCGATGTTACTGCTGAAGTTACTTCCACTTTGGCTAGTCTTACTCCCACTGTGGCCAGCCTTACCACGAGCTGCACGGACTCTATTGCCGGATCCGAAAGAAGCAAGAACCTCTCGAAGCGCGCATTGTTCTTCTTCCCAACATCCGAAATCAAGTGAAGAGGAAAAGTAAGCGGGAAAGTTCGTACATGGTTCCTAGTAAGCCCCAAGCTAAAGTTGTTCCTGTATAGTGAACGGAGAGCAAGTTCATGGAATTGCTATATATCAAGTACGGACTGGGGCCGGGGGGCGCCGGCCATGCACAAACCTAGGTCAACGACACCGGCCAAGGACCTATCACGACGTACACGACACTGTTGTTGTTGGTGAGGCGAAGCACGTCCGTGGCCAGCTTGACGGCGACGGGGTTGACTAGGACGCGAACGACAGCCATGTTGAGTTTGACGACAAGACGATGAGGATGCGATCGATGTACGTGTGGCTCGAGGAAGCAGCCAGCTCATGTTGTGCTAGGAAGTGATGCAATGTCGCCGCCTCGCTAGCCGTGGTCATGCGGAATATGCAGTCGCCGCCCAAGGCAGGCACGGTGTGCAAACGCGGTGCACAAAACGCGGCAAGTACAGACGGCGGCTACTGTTGGAGTTAATCCCGAGTCCGGCTACGTGCAGCTATCCGTGTTCAAGTAGTATACGTGTTGGCCATCTAGTTCGACTGGTTTTGTGCTCTAGCTAGTAAAATATAGGTGTACCCCTATCCTTATAACCGTGAGTTGAGTTGATCAATAAAGTAATAAGGCTCGATACGAGCCTTTGGCAATACGCCGAATCTTTTGTGCTTGCATTGAGTATTAAGCCCAAAGGCTGTTGCGTACATAGGTGTTTAGGCGTGGAGCAAAATCAATCAGCTCGGACGGCTAGCTTTGCACTGCGGTACATCAGCTAGTTGAAGCTTTCTGTGGTGCGGTGCATCTCGACGTAAAGAGACTTTGTCGCCATTGCATCGGCAGGAGCAGTTCAGTAGCTAGCGTTGGTTCGTCATCGTCGTTTGTCGTTGGTCATATCACCATCGCCGGAAGTACTCGGCGTCGGGACTGGACCAACAATTAGTATCTAGAGCAAGGTTGATCTTCTAGTAACGGAGGATCATGGCGGACGACGAGAAGAACAAGCAGCTGGCGGAGTACTCCGGTGCGGCTAAAGTATTTGCTGCTCCGACGAGTTCGTCGTACCCACGATTTTATCGCGGGAACTTCGGGGTCTGGAAGGCCCTCATGGAGTGTGGTCTCCGCGCCAATGAGCTATGGGACGCGGTCGACCCAGGAGGCAACGCGTTCAAGAAGGAGGGAGCCGAGCACCGGAAGGATCGGCAGGCGGCGTCGGCGATTTACTCGGTGATGCCGATGGATGTCCTTCAACACCTGATCGCCAAAGAAACGGCGAAGGAGGTGTGGGATACTTTGAAGCTCATGTTCGAGGGACACACCCGCGTCAAGCAAGCCAATATCCAAACTCTCCTAAGGAACTACGAGACTTTGGTCATGGGCGATGATGAGTCCGTGGATGCGTTCGCTTCACGGGTGGCTATTCTCGTCAATCGGATTCGCGCGCTTGGGGAGAACCTCACGGAGGCCTCGGTTGTTCGGCGGTTCTTACGCGCGGCCCCTCCCCGGTACCTGCAAATTGTCACGGCGATCGAGCAGTGCGTCGATCTCGAGACCCTCTCCATCGACGATCTCGTCGGACGATACAAGACTCACGATGAGCGGATGCGGTACAGTCTTGGGGACGGGAGGAACGACGAGCTTGTGATGCTCACAAGGGCGCAGTGGGTCGCTTTGTCAAAGGAAAAGCAAGGCGGATCCACGAGCAGAAGCAAGAAGGGGAAGCAGCGTTTGGTGAGAAAGAACTTCGCCGACTCGGATGTCGACTCAGACGATGAGGCTGCACCATCACCGAGGAGAAAGTTTGACATCAGGAAAGTGAGATGTTATAACTGTGGCTTCCTCGGCCACTTCAAGGCTGACTGCAAGGAAGCACCGAAGCAGAAGGTGCTCATTGCCCAGCAAGGTGATGAAAGTGACGTGATGTTGATGTGCGAACTGGTGGACAAGGTGGATCCGGTTCTTCAAGCGTCGGCTAAAGAAATTGTCGTGCTCCGTGAAGAAAAAGTTCACTATCAAGATCATGGTTCGAAAACTCATGTCGATGCTACGGACATGGGCGGTGATTCCGAAGCTTACGTCGATGTTACGGGCATAAGTGCTAATTTTACTGGAGCGGATGCAGCAATCGCTGCATGTGCACGACCATGGAGAGGTAGTCTTTGTGTGGTGCGTCCAAGAGAGGTTAGCTGCGACCGAAAGAGCAGTTCAAAAGATTGCCAGGCGAGGCGAGGCGCAGGACGAACTACGCTCGAACCAGGAGAGCATTGCACGCACATGGCGGCAGACACGGCAAGGAGCGGCGTCGTGTACACCATGTCAGATAGCGTGGTGAGCGCAGGCATCGTGTCACACACCGCGTCACTCTCAGCAAGCACGCATGGCAGCCCAGTTGCTGGCGATGGTAGTAGCACAACAGCAACCCAAGGCAGGAACACCACGTACAAGACATGTACAACAGCTCTACCAGGAGAAAAGTCACTACTATGTGAAAGTCTAATATGTGGGCTAGAAAGTGGGCACGGTCCAGAAAGAAAAGATGGACCAAAAGTGGAGTCTTCAGATGGGAGAGAAGCGAACCTGGGAGCTAGTCTATCTAGCAGTATTGTGGACACAGACCTATGTGACGGGTCAGAAGAGGAGCTGGACCAGGACAGAAGCCAAAACGCGGGTGGTGATGGGCAAGGCCCATTGCCTGGTGGCCTGCATGGGGTTTCGCCTGGTGGCCTGTGTGTGGGCGAGAGCTCATTTACAGCTGTGGTGTTGCCGAACAGTCCAGCAGGGACGTCGACAACGCATGTGGAGGAAAGGACATCACCTACACCCAAACATCTACAGCCGGTGTTACACCCATATCTGAGGAATACTCTTCAGACGATTGACCCGGTAATGATGAACGGCAGTGGGCGACGGTGTCCAACAAGCGCCAAGGAACCGGCGCAATTTGTGGACGCAAATATGAAGGAGTGTTGGCGTCATGCTATGATAGAAGAGTTGAGGTCGATCCACGACAATAATGCATGGGAGCTTGTGGATCTTCCTAACAATGAAAAAATCATGGATCTGAAGTGGGAATTTATGATCAAGAAAGATGCCGATGGGTTCATGAAGCACAAAGCGAGGCTAGTAGCCAAAGAGTACGTGCAAGAGGAAGGTGTGGATTTCGAAGAAGTGTTTGTTCCTGTTGCAAGGATGGAATCGGTGAGATTACTGCTAGCTCTTGCGACTCAAGAATCATGGAATATACATCACATGGATGTACAATCCGCGTTTCTGAAGGGAGAGTTACAAGGAGACGTTTATGTGAGCCAACCACCGGGATTCATCAAAGAGGGAGAAGAACACAAGGTACTGAAGTTACACAAAGTCTTGTACGGGCTACGCCAAGGCTCTCGGGCATGGAGCATCAAACTTGATCGAATGATGATTTCTCTTGGATTTGAGAAAGCCCCACTAGAGCATGCGATGTACAAGAGAGGTGAAGTAAGGGATCGTCTACTAGTTGGCATCTACGTCGACGACCTATTGATTACTGGAGCGGATAAAGAGGTGATTGCAGAATTCAAGCTACAAATGAAAGAGCTTTTCAAGATGGATGATCTAGGTCTTTTGAGCTATTACCCAGGGATAAAGGTACATCAAAAGACAGAGGAGATCACACTATGCCAGGAGGCATACACAAGGAAGATACTTGAAAATTGTGGCATGAAAGATTGCAATTTAATTGAAGCTTCAATGAAACCTCGTCTTGAGCTGAGCAAGAAGAGTAAAGCACCCACAGTTGATGCAATAGAGTATATTGCAGCTGCCACTGCGATGTGTCAAGGTGTGTGGCTAGGGAGACTACACGGTGATCTCATGAATCGAGATCAGAAATAAGTTGTGCTTAATGTTGATAGCAAGTCTGAAAGTTTTCTACGCGAAGATCCAGTGCGGCATGAAAGGAGCAAGCACATTGATACGATGTATCACTACATAAAAGACTGCGTGGAAGAAGGGAAGATGGAGGTCAACTACATTCGCACCGATGATCAACTGACGGACATGCTAACCAAGGCTTTGGATCGAGAGAAGTTTTTGAAGATGGGAAGAAGGATTGGCGTCGGAACTATGACATGATGACGTCGTGATTAGGGGGTGAATGTTGGAGTTAATTCCGAGTCCGGCTACGTGCAGCTATCCGTGTTCAAGTAGTATACGTGTTGGCCATCTAGTCCGGCTGGTTTTGTGCTCTAGCTAGTAAAATATAGGTGTACCCCTATCCTTGTAACCGTGAGTTGAGTTGATCAATAAAGTAATAAGGCTCGATACGAGCCTTTGACAATACGCCGAGTCTTTTGTGCTTGCATTGAGTATTAAGCCCAAAGGCTGTTGCGTACATAGGTGTTTAGGCGTGGAGCAAAATCAATCAGCTCGGACGGCTAGCTTTGCACTGCGGTACATCAGCTAGTTGAAGCTTTCTGTGGTGCGGTGCATCTCGACATAAAGAGACTTTGTCGCGATTGCATCGGCAGGAGCAGTTCAGTAGCTAGCGTTGGTTCGTCATCGTCGTTTGTCGTCGGTCATATCACCATCGCCGGAAGTACTCGGCGTCGGGACTGAGCCAACAGCTACCTCATCATGGATGGCTTAGTCTTTCTCCTTGTTTTCTTCTCACAAGTTGTGGCTGGCCGCTAGAACGCTCAGGGCAAACATGGTGTCGCCGACAGTGGCTGTGAAGAACGCGGCAAGATCGGATGACAGTCAGGGTGGACATGGTCTTCCTAATTGATCCGGATTTGTAACATGTAGCAAGCATAAGTGGGGAAGAAGGTGTAGCCGTGTACGAACTGTAGAAGAGGATTCAGGCGAAGGATTGATTTGGAAGAATGGGTCTCCCGAGGAAGAAGGTCACTGGTGGGCAGAAGAGAGGGGTGGGTGGGGAGCATGGACGCATTGCTTGCATGAAATTGTTGCATGCTGGTTGTTGAGATCGCTGGTGTGTGGACTGTAGTAGTACCTGAGAATGTCAGTAATTTGAATACCAGCCTAGATACAAGAAAGCATATGAGAGATACACGTTGCGTAAACTAGTAATACTGACCGGCTAATATAGTAGATGTGGATCCCGAGGCTAATCAGTGGGTTCGATTTCGGTGGGCTGAGTCGCCGAGTGCTCCTACGCATTTTCGCCACACAATATGATATCCATAACATGAGCGTAATAGCGACCACACAGCCATAATAAAGCAACTATAATTAAGCAAAACTTTGGATAACATTCTGGTATCTATATTATCACAAGGCATGCACTATCCAGATCATACATGAACCGATGACGAATGCAATAAAAGGCTAATAATAATGCCATAATAAAGAAATAGGATGATATCATAATCAATGCAAATTATATGAAACATGTGGATCTAATATTGATCTACAATCTACCAATAATGCCATAACAAAGAAATAGGATGGTATCATAATCAAAGGAAATTATAAAAGGCTACCAATAATGCCATATATTCATTTTTATATGAATCTAACATTCATCTACAATCTATAAATACATGAATCTAACATGTGAATCAAATCAGAAGTTCATCTATACATAGAATCTATAAACACTAACATTCATCTACAATCTACACATATGTGAATCTAAGGCAGGTGCGGGACGACGGTCAGAGGAGGGCCGCGGCGACGAGGGGGGCAGCAAAGGAGGGCCCCAGCGGAGGAGGACGGTCAGGGCGGCAAAGGGGGAGGAGTTGGGCGGCGAGGGTGGTGTGATTTGAGAGAGTAGGGGTTGATTTTTCAAGTTACGGTTTGAATTTTTCGAGTCGCATGTGAGGTGGTTTGGGGGGGGGGGGGTCGAACCGTCGTTGGCGCAGGAATAGCAACGCCGGGCGCAAGCAAAACCCCGCCACATGGCCTAGCAGCGGCGGGCAAAACATAGAGCCCGCCATTGCTATGTCGTTGTACTAAATTAAAACTTCAAACTTTATACTGATTTTTTTATAATCATTTCAACTTCAAACTTTCCCACGAGTAATAGTCACCATTGAAAGCCCATTCTTAAAAATTGTCACTTTTTGAGTGATTTTCCTATCTTCGCGACATTAAATGACTGTCCAACAACTAAAAATGACTAAAATCTTTGGGTGTGCAAATGAGCTCTGAACAAGATGAGACTTGACATGGTGTTTTGAAGGAAATATGCCCTAGAGGCAATAATAAAGTTGTTATTTTATATTTCCTTATTCATGATAAAGGTTTATTATTCATGTTAGAATTGTATTGATCGGTGATACGTCTCCAACGTATCTATTTTTTATTGTTCCATGTTGTTATATTATCATTCTTGGATGTTTTACAAACATTTTATATCATTTTTTTGGTACTAACCTATTGACATAGTGCCCAGTGCCAGTTGCCATTTTCTGCATGTTTTTTGCATCACAGGAAATCAATATCAAACAGAGTCCAAACACAGCGAAACTTTTTGTGGATTTTTTTGGATCAAAAGACATCCAGTGGGCCAAAGAAGTACCAAAGAGGGAGCCCGAGGTGAGCACAAGACAGCAGGGCGTGCCTGGAGGCCCAGGCGCCATGGTCGGTTGTGCCCACCCCGGTGGCCTCCCGAACCGCCTCTTTGCTCTATAAATACCCCCAATATTCCAGTAACCCTAGGGGAGTCGACGAAAATCTATTCCAGCCGCCGCAAGTTCCAGAAACCACCAGATCCAATCTAGACACCATCACGGAGGGGTTCATCATGTCCATTGGTGCCTCTCCGATGATGCGTGAGTAGTTCTTTGTAGACCTACGGGTCTGTAGTTAGTAGCTAGATGGCTTCCTCTCTCTCTCTCTCTCTTTTGATGCTCAATACAATGGTCTCTTGGAGATCCATATGATGTCACTCTTTTTGCGGGGTGTTTGTTGGGATCCGATGAACTTTGAGTTTATGATCAGATCTACCTTTTTATCCATGAAATTTATTTGAGTCTTCTTTGATCTCTTATATGCATGATTGCTTATAGCCTCGTATTTCTTCTTCGATATTTGGGTTTTGTTTGGCCAACTTGATCTATTTACATTGCAATGGGAAGAGGTGCTTTGTGATGGGTTCGATTTTACAGTGCTTGATCCCAGTGGCAGAAGGGGAACTGACACATATGTATTGTTGCTAATAAGGATAACAAGACGAGGTCTATTTCTACATAAATAGATCTTGTTTACATCATGTCATCGTTCTTATTGCATTACTTCATTTCTCCATGAACTTAATACAATAGATGCATGCTAGATAACGGTCGATGTGTGGAGTAATAGTAGTAGATGCAGGCAGGAGTCGGTCTACTAATCTTGGATGTGATGCCTATATAATGATCGTTGCCTGGATATTGTCATGATTATTTGAAGTTCTATCAATTGTCCAACAGTAATTCGTTTACCCACTGTTTTCTATTTTTCTCGAGAGAAGCCACTAGTGAAACCTACGGCCCCCGGGTCTCTTCTTTATTATATTTGCCTTCGCGATCTATTTTTATTTGCTTTATTTTCAGATATATTAAACCAAAAACACAAAATTACCTTGCTTCATTTTATTTTATTTGCCGATCTATCTATTACAACTTTCTCACGTCCATTTGCCAATTTCTGGCGCCATTGCCCGAAAGGGGTTGACAACCCGTTTAATACGTCGGGTTGCGAGTATTTGTTATTTGTGTGCAGGTGCCATTCATGTAGTGTTGCGTGGTTGTCCTACTGGTTCAATAACCTTGGTCTCATCACTGAGGGAAATACCTACTGTTGTTGTGCTGCATCATCCCTTCCTTTTTGGGGAAATACCGACGTAGTTCAAGCAAACATCAAAAGGAATTTCTGGCGCCGTTGCTGGGGATACATCATCAACATCTACCAGGTTCCTAATCACAAATCTCATCTCCTTGCAATTTACATTATTTGCCATTTGCCTCTCGTTTTCCTCTCCCCCACTTCACAAAAATTTGCCGTTTTATTCGCCCTCCTTTTCGTTCGCCGTTTTCTTGCCGGATCTATTTTTGAGTGCAATCTTATTGTGTAGTCACAATGACTCAATAGAACACCAAGTTGTGTGATTTCTCCAATACCAACAACAATGATTTTATTAGCACTCCGATTGCTCCTCCCGCCACTAGTGCGGAGTCTTGTTATATTAATACCACTTTGCTGAATCTCGTTATGGAAGATCAATTTTCTGGTACTCCTAATGAGGATGCCGCGTCCCATCTTAACACATTCATGGAATTATGCGATATGCAAAAGAAAAAAGATGTGGACAATGATGTTGTGAAGTTGAAATTATTTCCGATTTCTTTGCGAGATCGTGCAAAAATTTGGTTTTCTTCTTTGCCTCGCAATAGTATTGATTCCTGGGATAAGTGCAAGGATACTTTTATTACTAAGTATTTTTCGCCCGCGAAAATTATTCCCTTATAACCCAGATCATGAATTTCAAGCAACTTGACATGAGCATGTTGCACAATATTGGGAAAGGATGAAATTGATGCTAAGGAATTGTCCAACTCATGGGTTAAATCTTTGGATGATCATAAAAAAAATTTAGGCGGGGTTGAATTTTGTTTCTCGTATTCTTTTAGATTCCGCTGTGGGTGGTACTTTTATGGAAATTACTTTTGGTGAAGCCACCAAATTGCTTGATAATATCATGACAAATTATTCACAATGGCATACCGAAAGAGCTCCCACTAGTAAAAAAAGTTAATTCATTTGAAGAAATTTCTTCTTTGAGTGAAAAAGTTGATGCTCTTATGAAATTGGTTGCTAATAAAAGTTCTCGTATTGATTTTAATGATGTGACTTTGTCTACTTTGATTGAGCAAAATAATGATGCCATAGATGTGAATTTTATCTCGCGAAACAATTTCAATAACAATGCTTATAGAGGTAATTTTAATCCTAGGCCTTTTCCTAGTAATTCCTCTAATAATTATGGTAATTCCTATGGTAATCCTTCTTATAATAATAATAGGAACACCTCTGATATTGAGAATAATATTAAAGAATTCATCAACACTCAAAAGGTTTTCAATGCTACAATGGAAGAAAAGTTGAATAAGATTGATGATTTGTCTAGAAGTGTTGATAGAATTTCTCATAATGTGGAATATCTCAATATGAAATTTTTTGTGCCTAAGGTTAAGGAATCAATTAAAACCCTTTATTTTTCTATGGATGAAAGTAAGGAAAGAACCGCTATGCTTACATCTAGAAGAGAATTTTTAGAAAAAGCGTTTTCTAGTGATTGCTTTCATAAAAATGATGAAGATCTAAAAATGATTGGTGTTTCTTCTATTGATTCCTTGTTTAGTAAAATTAAGATTGATGGAAAAGGGACTGGATAAGAGTCAACTTTAGCTAGAAGGCGTCCTGATAATTCGGAGGGTGAAATCTTGTTGAGAAAATTGATAAAAGTGGGTTTGAAGAGGTCAAAACTTTAGCTAGTGATGTGCCCACTCTTTTGGATTAAAAAGACTTTAATTATGATAGTTGCTCTTTGATTGATTTGAAGGAAATAGGCCCTAGAGGCAATAATAAACTTGTTATTTATATTTCCTTATATCATGATAAATGTTTATTATTCATGCTAGAATTGTGTTAACCAGAAACTTCGTACATGTGTGAATACATAGACAAAGAGAGTGTCCCTAGTATGCCTCTACTTAACTAGCTCGTTAATCAAAGATGGTTAAGTTTCCTAGCCATTGACATGTGTTGTCATTTGATGAACAGGATCACATCATTAGAGAATGATGTGATGGACTAGACCCATCCGTTAGCTTAGCACTATGATCGTTTAGTTTATTGCTATTGCTTTCTTCATGACTTATACATGTTCCTATGACTATGAGATTTTGCAACTCCCGAATACCGGAGGAACACCTTGTGTGCTATCAAATGTCACAACGTAACTGGGTGATTATAAAGATGCTCTATAAGTGTCTCTGATGGTATTTGTTGAGTTGGCTTAGATCGAGATTAGGATTTGTCACTCCGTGTATCGGAGAGGTATCTCTGGCCCCCTCGGTAATGCATCACTATGAGCCTTGCAAGCAATGTGACTAATAGTTAGTCATGGGATGATGTATTACGGAACGAGTAAAGAGACTTGTCGATAATGAGATTGAACTAGGTATGATGATACCGACGATTGAATCTCGGGCAAGTAACATACCGATGACAAAGGGAACAATGTATGTTGTTATACGGTTTGACCAATAAAGATCTTCGTAGAATATGTAGGAAGCAATATGATCATCCAGGTTCCGCTCTTGGTTATTGACCGGAGATGTGTCTCGGTCATGTCTACATAGTTCTTGAACCCGTAGTGTCTGCACGCTTAACATTCGTTGACGATATGTATTATGAGTTATGTGATTTGATATACCGAAGGTTGTTTGGAGTCCTGGATGTGATCACAGACATGATGAGGAGTCTCGAAATGGTCGAGACATAAATATTCATATATTGTAAGGCTACATTCGGACACCGGAATGGTTCGGGGCGTTTCAGATAAGTTTCAGAGTACCGGGGGTTACCGGACTCCCCCCCCCGGAAAGGGGGAAACCTACTCCTACTAGGACTAGGAATCCCCCCTTAGGTGCGCCCCTTGAGGTCGGACCTCCTCCCCTCCTTTATATATGGGGGAGGGGGCACCCCATAGACACACAAGTTGATCTTTAGCCGTGTGCAGTGCCCCCCTGCACAGTTTTCCACCTTGGTCATATTGTCGTAGTGCTTAGGCGAAGCCCTGCATCGGTAACTTCATCATCACCGTCACCACGCCATCGTGCTGATGGAACTCACCCTCGGCCTCTGCTGGATCAAGAGTACGAGGGACGTCACCGAGCTGAATGTGTGCAGATCGCAGAGGTGTCGTGCGTTCGGTACTTGATCGGTTGGATTGCGAAGACGTTCGAGTACATCAACCGCGTTACTAAACGCTTCCGCTTTTGGTATACGAGGGTACGTAGACACACTCTACCCTCTTGTTTCTATGCATCCACTAGATCGATCTTGTGTGATCATAGGAATTTTTTTGAAATACTACATTCCCAACAGTGGCATCCGAGCCAGGTCTATGCATAGATGTTATATGCACGAGTAGAATACAAAGAGTTGTGGGCGATAATAGTCATACTTCTTACCAGCATGTCATACTTTGATTCGGCGGTATTGTTGGATGAAGCGGCCCAGACCGACATTACATGACCGCGTTCATGAGACTGGTTCTACCGACGTGCTTCGCACACAGGTGGCTAGTGGGTGTCTGTTTCTCCAGCTTTAGTTGAATTGAGTGTGACTATGCCCAGTCCTCGTTGATGGTTAAAATAGCACACTTGACGAAAAATGGTTGTGGTTTTGATGCATAGGTAAGAAAGGTTCTTGCTAGAAGCCCGTAGCAGCCACGTAAAACTTGCAACAACAAAGTAGAGGACGTCTAACTTGTTTTTGCAGGACATGTTGTGATGTGATATGGTCAAGACGTGATTATATAAACTGTTGTATGAGATGATCATGTTTTGTAACAGTTATCGGCAACTGGCAAGAGCCATATGGTTGTCGCTTTATTGTATGAAATGTAATTGCTTTACTTTATCACTAAGCGGTAGCGATAGTCGTAGAAGCAATAGTTGGCGAGACGACAACGTTGCTATGATTGAGATCAAGGTGTCAAGTCGGTGACGATGGTGATCATGACGGTGCTTTGGAGATGGAGATCAAAGTCACAAGATGATGATGGCCATATCATATCACTTATATTGACTGCATATGTTATTTATCCTTTATGCATCTTATTTTGATTAGTACGGCGGTAGCATTATAAGATGATCTCTCACTAAATTTCAAGGTATAAGTGTTCTCCCTAAGTGTGCACCATTGCTACAATTCGTGGTGCCGAGACACCACGTGATGATCGGGTGTGATAAGCTCTACATTCACATACAACGGGTGCAAGCCAGTTTTCCACAAGCAGAATACTTAGGTTAAACTTGACGAGCCTAACATATGCAGATATGGCCTCGGAACACTGAGACCAAAAGGTCGAGCATGAATCATATAGTAGATATGATCAACATTGTGATGTTCACCATTGAAAACTACTCCATCTCACGTGATGATCGGACATGGTTTAGTTGATATGGATCATGTGACCACTTACATGATTAGAGGGACATCTATCTAAATGGGAGTTCTTAAGTAATATGATTAATTGAACTTTAATTTATCATGAACTTAGTACCTGATAGTATTTTGCATGTCTATGTTGTTGTAGATAAATGGCCCGCGCTACTGTACCATTGAATTTTAATGCGTTCCTAGAGAAAGCTAAGTTGAAAGATGATGGTAGCAACTACACGGACTGGGTCCATAACTTGAGGATTATCCTCATTGCTGCACAGAATAATTACGTCCTGGAAGCACCGCTAGGTGCTAGGCCTGCTACAGATGCTGCTGATGACGTTAAGAACGTCTGGCAGAGCAAAGCTGATGACTACTCGATAGTTCAGTGTGCCATGCTTTACAGCTTAGAATCGGGACTTCAAGGATGTTTTGAATGTCATGGAGCATATGAGGTGTTCCAGGAGTTGAAGTTAATATTTCAAGCAAATGCCCAAATTGAGAGATATGAAGTCTCCAATAAGTTCTATAGCTGCAAGATGGAGGAGAATAGTTCTGTCAGTGAACATATACTCAGAATGGCTGGGTACCACAACCACTTGACTCAACTGGGAGTTAATCTTCCTGATGATAGTGTCATTGACAGAGTTCTTCAGTCACTGCCACCAAGCTACAAAAGCTTCGTGATGAACTATAATATGCAAGGGGTGGATAAGACAATCCCTGAGCTCTTCGCAATGCTAAAAGCTGCGGAGGTAGAAATCAAGAACGAGCATCAAGTGTTGATGGTTAACAAGACCACTAGTTTCAAGAAAAAGGGCGAAGGGAAGAAAGGGAACTGCAAGAAGAACGGCAAGCAAGTTGTTGCTCAAGTGAAGAAGCCCAAGTCTGGACCTAAGCCTCAGACCGAGTGCTTCTACTGCAAAGGGACTAGTCACTGGAAGCGGAACTGCCCCAAGTATTTGGCGGATAAGAAGGATGGCAAAGTGAAAGGTATATTTGATATACATGTTATTGATGTGTACCTTACTAATGCTCGCACTAGCGCCTGGGTATTTGATACTGGTTCTGTTGCTCATATTTGCAACTCGAAACAGGGGCTATAGATTAAGCGAAGATTGGCTAAGGACGAGGTGACGATGCGCGTGGGAAATAGTTCTAAAGTCGATGTGATCGTGGTCGGCACGCTACCTCTACATCTACCTTTGGGATTAGTATTAGAACTGAATAATTGTTATTTGGTGCCAGCGTTAAGCAAGAACATTATATTTGGATCTTGTTTGATGCGAGACGGTTATTCATTTAAAACAGAGAATAATGGTTGTTATATTTATATGAGTAATATCTTTTATGGTCATTGAGCGAGTCCTGGACTAAGGGGTCCTCGGGCGTCCGACTTGTTAACTATGGGCCGGACTGATGGGCTGTGAAGATACGAAGACTGAAGACTGCACCCGTGTCTGGATGGGACTCTCCTTGGCATGGAAGGCAAGCTTGGCGACTAAATATGTAGATTCGTTTCTTTTTAACCGACCTTGTGTAACCGTAGATCCTCCCGGTGTCTATATAAACCGGAGGACTTAGTCGAGAGGGGAAAAAATCCTCATTACCATAGCCAAACAAGCTAGACCTCTAGGGTTTAGCCATTATAATCTCGTGGTAGATCAACTCTTGTAATAGTCATATTCATCAATATCAATCAAGTAGGACGTAGGGTATTACCTCCATAGAGAGGGCCCGAACCTGGGTAAACATTGTGTCCCCTGTCTCCTGTTACCATCGACCTTAGACGCACAGTCCGGGAACCCCTACCCGAGATCCACCGGTTTTGACACCGACATTGGTGCTTTCATTGAGAGTTCCACTGTGACATCAACGACAGGATCGATATCTCGCCTTGTTCTCAAGGATAATATCACCACCGGAGGAACGCTGGCTCCAGGCCAAACCCTCTTGCTGGGCGGCTTTAGCATGACCGCCCATTCAGTCGTTAAGCCGACGATGACCTCCCAGGTCATCGAAAACCCCCTTCGCATCAACTCTGAACACTCCAAGCAGATGGATCCAATGGAGCTTTCGTCCTTAAACGAGCTCCTAGATCGCATCGCCGCCCTGGGGGTCGCTACAGACTGCGATCGAATTGGGCTTAAACCCGATGAAAGAGAAATCAAATCTCCACCGATCACCCACCAAATAGCGGTAGTCGAGGAGCGAGTCGACAACTCTTCCTCCATACTAAGGACAGACTATGTCCGGATCTCCGGTCTCGAAGAGCCGGACACCTACCTGCGAGGAGATGCATCCTGCCCTCCGAACATAGAATCGGACGACAGGCCTAAGAAATCAGTGGATATCCCGGAGCCCGATCTGATAAGTTCAGAAGAACTTCAGACTCCGGATCCAAAACTGGGTCAGGGTTCAGATTTAAGTCCACCCACCCGAGTACAAGCACTCTCATGAGCATACAACAGCAGTCTCAGGAAACTGTCCACCACTTCTGGGCCAGATTCCTTGTTAAAAACAAGATTAAAGATCGTTGCGACGAGGAAGCGATCTCAATGTTCCGCAACAATTGCAGGGACGAAGGAATACTCAACGCCATCAACCGCCGTCGCATCCTACACTTCACTGGCTTGACAACTATCGTACAGAAGTAGAGTGCAATGGAAAGCGCCTGGAAAACTCAAGTAGCCCGTTGGGAATCATCGGTCCCCACTCAACCCCTCATTCAGGCGAAAAGGGTGCACCCTTGCAACATGCCCGGTTCAATAGTAAATAAATATAAGTCCAGTACGGGGCGCGGAACCGTTCTGGAAGGATGGCTCGATGGGCCATGCAAAATACACGCAACAGCGGATAACATACAAACACATAGCCTTAGAGCATGTTGTATACTCCGACAAGTGGCCAAGAGCAGCGAGGATATCCTCACCAACAATAACCCAGAACACCCTCTAGAGGACAACAACCACAAAGTAATGACGGTCTTTGATACATTCGCCTCAAACAATAGGCGCAAAAGAGCACTACGTGGACTCGCCGAAGTCTGTCAAATAGCAGCAATAAACCCTTGGAACGACACGGCTATAACTTTTAATACCAGCGACGAACCAAAATACAGGACATTCCGAGCACCAGCTGCCTTGGTCCTCAGTCCAATCGTGGACGGCTTTCGACTCACCAAGGTCCTCATGGACGGCGGCAGCGGAGTAAACCTCATCTACGAAGATACACTCCACAAAATGGAAATAGACATGAGCCGCATTGAGCAAAGCAGCACGACCTTCTGAGGAATTATTCCCAGTCGAGAGGCGCGGTGTGCGGGAAAAATAACACTCGACGTGGTATTCGGCATGCAGGAGAATTATCGATACGAAGAAATAACCTTCCAAGTGGCCCCTTTCAACAGCGGATATCACGCCCTTTTGGGGCGGGAGGCATTTACACGCTTCCAAGATGTACCTCATTACGGGTACATGAAACTTAAGATGCTCGGGCCCAAAGGCATAATCACTCTCGCCAGTGATCCGGACATAGCACTCCGCGCCAAAAATAAAAACCGCATCCCTGGCCCTTGAGGCATTATCTAAAGCCCTCGCGGCCGAAGAATTAACCGCATTGCGCTCCACGGTGGACAGGGACGATCTGATCTTAGACAAACGCCCCAAGTCCACCTCCTTCAAGCCAGTGGAAGAAATAGTCAAATTACAGGTCCATCCAACGGACACCAAAAAGACAGCATCTATTAGGGCACAACTAGACCCAACAGTCGACGCCACGCTAAGGGATATTCTTCGCGAAAACTGGGATATATTCGCCTGGCACTCTTCTGACATGCCAGGTATCCCGCGCAAACTGGCCGAGCACAATCTCAACATATTAAAGGGATACAAACCGGTCAAACAAACACTGCGGCGCTTTTCTAAACCCAAACGTCAAGCCATGGGAGAGGAGCTAGCCAAGCTAATCGAGGCCGGATTCATTAGAGAAATAAAACATCCGGACTGGCTGGCAAACCTGGTGATGGTACCAAAGAAGGATAACTCCTGGCGCCTGTGCGTCGATTTTAAAGACCTCAATAAGGCTTGCCCTAAGGATCCCTTCCCCATCCCCCGCATTGATCAAATCATTGATGCTACCGTAGGACACGACTCACTGTATTTCCTCAACGCATATTCCGGATACCATCAAATCAAAATGAAGGAGTCCGACCAAGCTGCAACAGCATTCATCACCCCATATGGGCCATTCTGCTTCAACACCATGCCCTTCGGGCTCAAGAACGCCGATGCCACCTACCAACGCATGATCCAAACATGCCTGGAAAAACAAATCGGAAAGACAGTTGAAGCCTATGTGGACAACGTTGTAATCAAGACAAGGCACGTCGAAACACTAATAGATGACCTACGCCTCACATTTGACAACCTCCGGAAAAATGTGTTTTTGGCGTCCCCGCAGGAAAGCTGTTGGGCTTCATCGTCTCCAATAGAGGAATTGAAGCAAATCCAGCCAAAATCCGAGCTCTGACACAGTTGGCTATGCCAACAGACCTTAAACAAGTCCAAAAACTCGAGGGTTGTGTGGCAGCTCTAAGCCGCTTTATCTCCAGATCGGGAGAAAAGGCACTACCACTCTATCGCCTTCTACGGCCAACTGATCACTTCGAGTGGACGGACGCGGCAACAGCCAGACTGGAAGAAATAAAAACACTCCTAGCGAGCAACCCAATCCTGGCCGCGCCAAACGTCGGCAAACCCATGCTGCTATACATATCGGCAACACATCAAGTGGTGAGCGCCGTGCTCGTCATTGAACGAGAGCAGGACGGACATAAATTCCCGCTTCAAAAGCCAGTATACTCCGTATCCACTGTCCTTACACCATTCAAATCCCGGTACCCCCATTATCAAAAGATAGCATACGCGGTCTTCATGGCATCTCGAAAGCTACGACACTACTTCCAGGAGTGTTCGATCACGGTGGCTTCCGAAGTACCACTCAATGACATAATAAACAACCGCGATGCCACAGGCCGGATTGCCAAATGGGCCATTGAGCTCCTTCCATTTGAGATTACATACAAACCACGTCGAGCTATTAAATCCCAAGTACTGGCCGACTTCGTCGCCGAATGGACAGAAGCCGAACTCCCTAAAGAGTATGGCACATATTCCAATTGGGTTATGTATTTCGATGGCTCCAAAATGCAGGCAGGGCTAGGAGCGGGCGTCGTTTTAATGTCCCCCACTGGAGACGTTGTTCAGTACGTACTCCACATACTATAAACAGACTCCAATAATCCAGCTGAATACGAGGCCTTATTGCACGGTCTGCGGACGGCTGTCTCCATGGGCATACAACGCCTGGAAGTGCGTGGGGACTCAAACCTTGCAATATCTCAAATAAATGGAGACTTCGATGCCAAAGATCCGAAGATGGTAGCTTATCGTAGTGCCGTCCTAAAAATGTCGGGTCGGTTCGAGGGGCTCGAGTTCCATCACGTGGCTTGAGAAAGTAATAAAGCGGCGGACGTTCTTGCTCGTATCGGCGCCAAGCGCGACCCCGTCCCACCTAATATCTTTCTGGAAAGGCTTTTTAAGCCATCCATGGTGTGGCAGGGGAAAACGACAACACTAGTCTAGATCCGTACACAACCCCAGATTCTGAACACACCGATATCATCGGAGGCTCAGCCACCGAAATAACACCATCGGCGCATCTCATTATGGCAGTCATTGCCCCATGGATTGAACCCTTCTTGGCCTACCTTAATAGGAAGGAACTTCCTGAGGATCAGAATGAGGCCCACCGCATTGTCCGGCATTCGAAGGCCTACAAGGTTCACGACGGAGAGCTCTATAAGAAAAGCGCGACCGGAGTCCTCCAAAGATGTATCTCCGAGGAGGAGGGGTGGCAGCTCCTGGCTGAGATTCATGCCGGTCTCAGCGGGCACCACGCCGCAACTCGGGCCCTTGTTAGAAAGGCCTTCCGTACAGGGTTCTATTGGTCGACGGCCCGAGAAGATGCATAGGACCTTGTCCAACATTGCGTCGGATGCCAACTCTTCGCTAATCAAAGCCATATGCCCCCACCGCCCTACAAACAATCCCCATCACTTGGCCTTTTGCGGTCTGGGGACTGGATATGGTTGGACCCCTTAAAGGAAAAGCCATAAGAAAAAATATCTGTTGGTCATGGTGGATAAATTCACTAAGTGGATAGAGGCCAAACCAGTTAAAACGGCCGAGTCCGGGTTAGTAATAGAATTTATATCCAGCGTCGTACACCGTTATGGTGTCCCACACAGCATCATCACTGATAACGGTTCCAACTTCACAGCCGACGAAGTGAAAACCTGGTGCACTATGATAACCCACAAGTATAGGGGATCGCAACAGTTTTCGAGGGTAGAGTATTCAACCCAAATTTATTGATTCGACACAAGGGGAGCCAAAGAATATTCTCAAGTATTAGCAGCTGAGTTGTCAATGAGTTGTCAATTAAACCACACCTAGATAACTTAATATTTGCAGCAAAGTATTTAATAGCAAAGTAATATGATAGTAGTGGTAACAGTAGCAGAAGTAACGGTAGCAAAAGTAATATTTTTGGGTTTTTGTAGTGATTGCAACAGTAGCAACGGAAAAGGTAAATAAGCGAAGAACAAATATATAGAAAGCTCGTAGGCAATGGATCGGTGATAGAGAATTATCCCGGATGCGGTTCATCATGTAACAATCATAACATAGGGTGACACAGAACTAGCTCCAATTCATCAATGTAATGTAGGCATGTATTCCGAATATAGTCATACGTGCTTATGGAAAAGAACTTGCATGACATCTTTTGTCCTACCCTCCCGTGGCAGTGGGGTCCTAATGGAAACTAAGGGATATTAAGGCCTCCTTTTAATAGAGTACCGGACCAAAGCATTAACACATAGTGAATACATGAACTCCTCAAACTAAGGTCATCACCGGGAGTGGTCCCGATTATTGTCACTTCGGGGTTGCCGGATCATAACACATAGTAGGTGACTATAGACTTGCAAGATAGGATCAAGAACTCTCATATATTGATGAAAACATAATAGGTTCAGATCTGAAATCATGGCACTCGGGCCCTAGTGACAAGCATTAAGCATAGCAAAGTCATAGCAACATCAACCTCAGAACATATTGGATACTAGGGATCAAACCCTAACAAAACTAACTCAATTACATGATAAATCTCATCCAACCCATCACCGTCCAGCAAGCCTACGATGGAATTACTCACGCACGGCGGTGAGCATCATGAAATTGGTGATGGAGGATGGTTGATGATGACGACGGCGACGGATTCCCCTCTCCGGAGCCCCGAACGGACTCCAGATCAGCCCTCCCAAGAGAGTTTAGGGCTTGGCGGCGGCTCCGTATCGTAAAACACGATGAATCCTTCTCCTTGGTTTTTTCTCCCCGAACACGAATATATGGAGTTGGAGTTGAGGTCGGTGGAGCTCCAGTGGGGCCACGAGGCAGGGGGCGCACCCCCACCCTCATGGCTAGGGTGTGGGCCCCCTAGCCTTGATTCTTTGCCAGTATTTTTTATTATTTCCAAAAATAATCTCCGTGGAGTTTCAGGTCATTGATACGTCTCCATCGTATCTATAATTTTTGATTGCTCCATGCTATATTATCTACTGTTTTGGACATTATTGGGCTTTATGATCCACTTTTATATTATTTTTGGGACTAACCTATTAACCGTAGGCGCAGCCCAGAATTGATGTTTTTTGCCTGTTTTAGGGTTTCGAAGAAAAGGAATATCAAACGGAGTCCAAACATAATGAAACCTTTGGGAACGTGATTTTCTCAATGAATAAGACCCAGGAGACTTGGACCCTACGTCAAGGCACAAGAGAGGAGGCCAAAAGGTAGGGGGCGCGCCTGCCTACCCCAGGCGCGCCCTCCACCCTCGTGGGCCCCCTGTTGCTCCACCGACGTACTCCTTCCTCCTATATATACCTACGTACCCCCAAACGATCAGATACGGAGCCAAAAACCTAATTCTACCGCCGCAACTTTCTGTATCCACGAGATCCCATCTTGGGGCCTGTTCCGGAGCTCCGTCGAAAGGGGCATCGATCATGGAGGGCTTCTACATCAACACCATAGCCTCTCCGATGAAGTGTGAGTAGTTCACCTCAGACCTACGGGTCCATAGTTATTAGCTGGATGGCTTCTTCTCTCTTTTTGGATCTCAATACAATGTTCTCCCCCTCTCTTGTGGAGAATTATTCGATGTAATCTTATTTTTGCGGTGTGTTTGTTGAGATCAATGAATTGTGGGTTTATGATCAAGTCTATCTATGAATAATATTTGAATCTTCTCTGAATTCTTTTATGTATGATTGGTTATCTTTGCAAGTCTCTTCGAATTATCAGTTTGGTTTGGCCTACTAGATTGATCTTTCTTGCAATGGGAGAAGTGCTTAGCTTTGGGTTCAATCTTGCGGTGTCCTTTCCAAGTGACAGTAGGGGCAACAAGGCACGTATTGTATTGTTGCCATCGAGGATAACAAGATGGGGTTTTCATCATATTGCATGAGTCTATCCCTCTACATCATGTCATCTTGCTTAAGGCGTTACTCTGTTTTTAACTTAATATTCTAGATGCATGCTGGATAGCGGTCGATGAGTGGCGTAATAGTAGTAGATGCAGGCAGGAGTCGGTCTACTTGTCTCGGACCACTAGTAGAAAAAGGGTCAAACGTGAAGCACATTAGTGCCGGTTTGAATTTGAGCCGGCACTAATGTGTACATTAGTGCCGGTTCCAACGGCTAGCCGGGCCACTCTCATTAGTACCGGTTCATGGAAAACCTTTAGCACCGGTTCATGCCACGAACCGGTACTAAAGTGAGTGGTGGTAGGATGTTGTCAGTCCAGGGCCCCTCCAGCACCTTTAGTACCGGGTCGTATCACGAACCGGTACTAAAGGTCGTCCTACATAGACCCTTCATCCACTCGAGCTCGCTCTGTTCTTCCCCTTTCCCCTCTCCTCTCTGTTCTTTTCCCTCTTCCTCTCAAGCTCATCACAAATTTGAAGGCCCCCATCCATTCAAATGATCACAAAGGTTAGCAACTTTTTCCTTTCATCTCTCATTGCTAGATTAGCTTGTGCAATGCTTTATATAGTGATTGATTTTTGAGTTTAGTAATTTGGGAGGAATTATATATATGTGCTAGTATTTGATTTATATGCAATTTGAGGTCAAAAATAACACTTAGTTTTGCATATGTAGGTGTGGTTTACTTAGTACCTTCTAAATCTCCGTCGTAACCACCGTCGATCGCTCGCAACGTCCCGCCGCCGGCACCACCTTGTGGTGAGCCTCTTGTTCATGAAGTTTTATATAAAAAATGATGTTTGTGTGATTTGGATATATAGTTACTCATATAATTATCTTACCCATACGTTGTTTGTTATGCATAGTGCCATGGTTTTGATATCCGTCCCCGTCGGCCCTCGTCCAGGTTATGATTCGGATGTGGTATATTCTATTTTAAAACTATTCATTGCATTTCGTGTTTATGACAAATTATGCCCATCAAGTTGACATAGATATTTGTATGTAGGAGGTAGTTGAACCGGAAATTCCAACCGACCCTATTGTCGAGAGGTTAAATTTAGTTGAAAGAGAAAACGAGGATTTGAAGGAAAAATTGAAAAGAATTGAGGGGGAGAAGATGGAATTGGAGTTGCATGTTGCTGCTGTCGTCGATGATCACAAGATTAAGATGGAGAAAATGCGCTTGAAAATTAGAAAGATTAGAAAATATGCCATTCATAGTGAGGCTTGGTATCATTATGCTGTTGGATCAATTGTTACCTTAGTTGCGATCTTGATCGCATTTAAATTCTTTAGCTAGAGAGTTATTTGTTTGTTGCATTTAAGTGTTGTATGATCTTTATGTATGAACTTTATGTATTGTATTAATTTGATGTTTTCCGTGCTGTGTATTGAAGATGAGCCGGCAATGGATGTACGATGACCAATGCTCTCCCGAGTTCATTAATGGCGTGCGTACTTTTCTGCTTGCGGCTGAGGCAAACAAGCGAGCGGATGGTTTTATGCATTGTCCATGTGCTGGCTGTAAGAATGGTCGCAATTACTCTACGTCAAGAACCATTCACGTCCACCTGTTTGAGTCTGGTTTCATGCCCCACTATAATGTTTGGACCAAGCATGGAGAAAGAGGGGTTATGATGGAAGACAATGAAGAAGAAGAGGACGACGACAGCTATCCTGGCCATGGGTTCCCTGAATACGATGATACAACAATGAGGGAAGAAGCTGAGCCGGTAATGCGGGAAGAAGCTGAGCCGGCAATGCGGGAAGAAGCTAAAGAAGAGGCATCGGATGAGCCCGTTGATGAGCTAGGTCGGGCCATTGCCGATGCAAAGAGAAACTGCGCAAGTGATTTGGAGAAGAAGAAGTTGCAGCGCATGTTAGAGGATTACAAAAAATTGTTGTACCCGAATTGCGTAGGTGACAAGAAAAAGCTGGGCACCACACTGGAATTGCTGCAATGGAAGGTAGAGAATGGTGTATCTGACAAGGGATTTGGAAAGTTGCTGGTAATGATAAAGGATATGCTTCCAAAGGACAACGAATTGCCCGAGAGTACGTACGAAGCAAAGAAGGCTGTCTGCCCTCTAGGGTTAGAGGTGCAGAAGATACATGCATGCCCTAATGATTGCATCCTCTACCGCGGTGAGTACGAGGATTTGAACGCTTGCCCGGTATGCGGTGCATTGCGCTATAAGATTAGCTGCGATGACCCTGGTGATGTCGAGGGTGAGCGCCCCAGGAAGAAGATTCTTGCCAAGGTGATGTGGTATGCTCCTATAATACCACGGTTGAAACGTTTGTTCCAAAACAAAGAGCATGCCAAGGTGATGCGATGGCACAGAGAAGACAGTAAGAAAGACGAAAAGTTGAGAGTACCCACTGACGGGTCGCAGTGGAGAAAAATCGAAAGAAAGTACAGGAAGGAGTTTGCAGATGACGCAAGGAACGTATGGTTTGGTCTAAGCGCAGATGGCATTAATCCTTTTGGGGAGCAGAGCAGCAACCATAGCACCTGGCCTATGACTCTATGTTTGTATAACCTTCCTCCTTGGTTGTGCATGAAGCGGAAGTTCATTATGATGCCAGTGCTCATCCAAGGCCCTAAGCAACCCGACAATGACATTGATGTGTACCTAAGGCCATTAGTTGAAGAACTCTTACAACTGTGGAATGGAACAGGTGTACGTGCGTGGGATGAGCACATGGGGGAAGAATTTGACCTAAAGGCGTTGCCGTTCGTGACCATCAATGATTGGCCTGCTCTCAGTAACCTTTCAGGACAGACAAACAAGGGATACCGCGCATGCACGCACTGTTTGGACGATACCGACAATATATATTTGGCTAATTGTAAGAAGAATGTGTACCTGGGACATCGTCGATTTCTTCCGAGCAGGCATCCCGTAAGAAAGAAAGGCAAGCATTTCAAAGGTGAGGCGGATCACCGGATGAAGCCTCGCCACCATACTGGTGCTGATGTACATGATATGGTCAAGGATTTGAAGGTGGTCTTTGGAAAGGGTCCTGGTGGATAACCTGTTCCGAATGACGCTGACGGACGCGCACCCATGTGGAAGAAGAATTCTATATTTTGGGACCTGCCCTATTGGAAAGACCTAGAGGTCCGCTCCGCAATTGACGTGATGCACGTGACGAAGAATCTTTGTGTGACCCTACTTGGCTTCTTGGGCGTGTATGGGAAGACAAAAGATACACCTGAGGCACGGGAGGACCAGCAACGTATGCACGGAAAAGATGGCATACATCAGGGTCATGCAAGCTACGCTCTTACCAAAGAAGAGAAGGAAATCTTCTTTGAATGCCTGCTTAGTATTAAGGTACCGTCTGGCTTCTCGTCGAATATAAAGGGAATAATAAACATGGCAGAGAAAAAGTTCCAGAACCTAAAGTCTCATGACTGCCACGTGATTATGACGCAACTTCTTCCGGTTGCATTGAGGGGGCTTCTACCAGAAAACGTTCGATTAGCCATAGTGAAGCTATGTGCATTTCTCAATGCAATCTCTCAGAAGGTAATCGATCCAGAAATCATACCAAGGTTAGAGAATGATTTGGTGCAATGTCTTGTGAGTTTGGAGTTGGTGTTACCACCATCCTTCTTCAACATCATGACGCACGTCCTAGTTCACCTATGCGAAGAGATTAACATTTTGGGTCCTGTATTTCTACACAATATGTTCCCCTTTGAGAGGTTCATGGGAGTCTTAAAGAAATATGTTCATAACCGTGCTAGGCCAGAAGGAAGCATCTCCAAGGGCCATGAAAATGAGGAGGTCATTGAGTTTTGTATTGACTTTATTCCTGACCTTAAGCCGATTGGTGTTCCTGAATCGCGGCATAAGGGCAGACTGGATGGAAAAGGCATGCTAGGAGGGGAACAAATAATATGTATGGACGGACATTCTCTCACTGAAGCACACTACACAGTTCTACAGAATTCCGCCTTGGTGGCTCCGTATATGGATGAACACAATAATTTTCTACGCTCCAAACACCCGGAGCGGTCTGATGACTGGATTACACGTGAACAAACCAGGAGTTTCGCCAGCTGGTTGCAGACACGTACCATGCATGACACCTCTATTGAAGATGACCTGTACTTGTTGTCCCAGTTACCATCTTCGAATATAATGACTTTCAAAGGGTACGAGATAAATGGTAATACATTTTACACGATCGCCCAAGATAAGAAGAGCACCAACCAAAACAGTGGTGTCCGCTTTGATGCAGAAACCAAGACGGGAAAGGAAACATATTATGGTTATATACAGGCCATATGGGAACTTGACTATCGACGTGGTTTGAAGGTCCCTTTGTTTCGGTGCAAATGGGTCAATATGAAACGAGGCTAGGTAACGGAAGACCCACAGTACGGAATGAAAACAGTGGATCTCAACAATCTTGCGTATGCAGACGAACCATTCGTCCTAGCCAATGATGTGGCACAGGTTTTCTATGTGAAGGACATGTCTACCAAGCCAAGAAAAATAAAATATAAGGAAGCGAATACATTGTACAATGAGCCAAAGCGGCACATAGCTCTTTCTGGGAAGAGGAACATCGTGGGAGTGGATGACAAGACAGACATGTCAGAAGATTATGAAAAGTTTGATGAAATTGCTCCATTCACAGTGAATATTGACCCGAGCATCCCGTTAAATGATGAAGATTTTCCATGGTTACGGCGCAAAGGGACACACGCGAAGAAAAAGTTTCACACCGAAAGATCTGGGATGTGATCGGCTTCACTATCACCACTTTCTTCTGTGTTTCACACCCAGGAGGGAATCTCTGTAATAGTTAGGGTAGTTATGTGTTTTGGCATTTGAAACGCGAAGAAATTTTATGTGCAAACAAATTCTTTCATGCCTTTACTGATTTTTAAAGTTAAGTTATTCACAAACTAGTGATTCACACTAATTTCAAATAATTCAAAATTTAAACTATTCAAATTTGAAAACTACAGGCACTAACAGAAAGTTTGTAATTTTTTGTACCTAAAGCAAAAATATTCACAAAGAAACTCTAAATACACAAAAAACAACTCAAAAATAAATAAAGCAAAAAAAATAAAGAAGCCCGCCTACTGGGCCAGAGCGGCCTTCATACGACTAGAAACCCAACCTGTTGTTGGGCCAGGATGCAGGCCCGCAAAGGCCCAGTAGGCCCACAGGGCAACACAGAACATGTAGGCCCAGTAGGCCTGCTTTGGAGAGGAGCTCGAGAGAGCTAACGCACGGGGTTATAAACCAGTGCGGACGCCCCTCGGCTAGCGAGGTGGGACTAAACTTGCTGCACCGCACCTTGCCAGCGCACCCCCTTTAGTACCGGGTGGTGGCTCCAACCGGTACTAAAGCCCCCCCCTTTAGTATCGGTTGGAGCCAACACCCGGTACTAAAGGGTGTGCGGTTCCCGCCGCTTGGCGTGGCCAAAACAGGCCTTTAGTACCGGTTGGTGGCTCCAACCGGTACTAAAGGTCCATCCTATATAACTAAACACTTCAAAAATTTCAGTTTCTCATCTGCTTCTTCTCCTCTGCCCCGTCGCCCGCCGCCCCCATCTCCATATCCCTCGTCGCCGCCCCCGTCGCCGCCCCCGTCCCCGTCGTCGCCGCCCCGTCGTCCCCATCCCCGTCGTCACCGCCGCGCCGTCCCGTCCCGTCCCGCGTCGTCCCCGTCCCCGTCATCGCCACCCCATCCCCGTTGTCGCCGCCCCGGCCCGTCCCCGTTGTCGCCGCCCCGTCCCTGCCCCCGTCGTCGCCATCCCCGTCGTCGCCGCGCCCATCACCGTCCCCGTCGCCTCTCGCCTCGCCGGTGAGCACACACACACACATACATTTTTTTAGTTTTTTAGTTATAGAAATAGTTATAAAAATGTTAGAAATTTTTCTTTGTTTAGTTATAGAAATAGTTAGTTATATAGCATTGTTAGAAATGTTATAGAAATATTAGAATTGTTAGAAATTTGTCTGTTTTTTAGATATAGAAATAGTTATAAAGAAGTTAGAAATTTTTCTTTTTTTAGTTATAGAAATAGTTATAAAAAAGTTAGAAATTTTTCTTTTTTTTAGTTATAGAAATATTAGAAATGTTATACAAATGTTAGTTATATATATATAAATGTTATAATTTTTTTTTCTGTTTTTTAGTTATAGAAATATTAGAAATGTTATAGAAATGTTAGTTATATAGCATTGTTAGAAATGTTATAGGAATGCTAGTTATATAAAAATGTTAGAAATTTTAGTTATCAAAATCCAATCATTAAAAAAATGTTACTTTTTGCGGGCATATAGCTAGTATTTGTTCTCGACGATGCCCGGCCCGCATCCTCGCCGTCGACCCGTCCGCGACGACGTCCGGTTGACCCATGTCCGGGACTGGGCTCCGCCGAGCTAGCACTGGGAGGTGCTGCCTGGAGGGGCGCGCCACTTGATGAGGAACCCGGCCCCGGTCGTCGACCCTGATCTCGTTTGGTGTCGTTTGCGTGGGCCAGTTTCGGTGCGGAGGGAGCCGGCCCCGCCGGAGGTGGTACGTCGTCGTGTCAGGGAGGAGGACGAGCACGTCCATCGCTACATGGTTGTGTTAGAGGGCGGCAGGTTCTCCAATACCTGGCAGTTTCTTCAGGGATCTCACTTCAGCTATGATCCTGTGAGGGTTCCTTCTCTTTGGGTGTCCACCGCCCGCGCCGCATGATCCGACGATGTATTTGAGATTATATATTATTTGAGACAATGTATTCGAGATTATACCTATTATTCGAGACGATGTATTCGAGATTATATCTATTATTCGAGACGACGTATTCGAGATTATATTCGATGATGCTTATTATGTACTATGATTGATTCAGTTCTCCTTATTAATTGATTGCATCCATGCATTGCAATTTGAATATATTTCTTTTGGATTAGTTAAACAAAACCTATGGCGGACAATACCGACAGAGAGGGAGAAGAGGCCCTGTTCAATATCATACGCAATCCTCGCGGGCCAGATGATGATCAGAATGAAGAAGATTATGACGGCTCTGAATATCTAAACAACACCGGGGAGGGTGATATGATATTCGATCGCGACGACCGAATTGATGAAGTCATGAACTATGAACATGACGAAGAAAATGTTGATCTTGAAACAACAAAGACCGACGAGGTATATATATTTATATAAGCAGGCATCTGGTGATCATCACATGTTTTAAATGACTTGAAGATATATTAATGAATCGATCTTTCTTTTTTTAGCCATCCGGATCGAGCAAATCTTCAGGCAACAGGACGAAACGAGGCCCGAAGAAAAAGCTGAAGGAGGGCGTAAAGTACAATATCAAGGCAATCAGACCTAATGGCGAACCATTAGCGCCTAAGAAGATTGCGGACAAGTTCATTCATCAGTGCGGAGTTCTTGTGAAGGACCAACTCCCGATCTCCCTTCAAGAATGGAGAGAGCCAGCAAAGCCATGTCCAGGAGTTACTTTTGTCGACGACAGACAGAAACATTTGCTTTGGGAAACGCTCATGGAACATTTCACCCTACCAGATCATTTCACAAATGCAGATGTGGAGAAAGTCAAGGACGCTGCTCTTAGGAAGATGGCGGTTGCATTCAAGAACCACAAGATTCGTGAATGGGCCAAGTACGTCAAGGGAGGAAGGAAGACTCCAGTATTCGAGGGAACACTAGAGAAGCAAAGTGCTCATTGGGACGATTTCGTGAAATTCAAGGATTCGGAATTATCTAAGGAACGGTTCAGAATAAACAAGGCCAATGCCACAAAAAAGGATAAGTTCCATAAGTTGGGGCCAGGTGGCTATGCGGTGGGAATGCCTAAGTGGGATAAGTCTGAGAAAGAGATGTTGGATGCATGTGTCACTCAAAAACATTGAGCTGGCCCCCCAGGTGCAGGACTTGGTTCTATGCGCATGGAGGGGAGTTGGACCCGAAGACAAGCAAAGTTTCGAAGATGGCATGTCTGGACGGAGCCGAAGATAAGCTACTTGATGCAATAGAAGAGGCTCGATCGGGGTTGTTCGAGCCCAACAGAGAGAATGGCGAGCTTACGCATGCCCTGGGAAATCCTGAACACCTGGGAAGAACATGAGGCATGAGCTCTATTCCGTGGTATGAGGGGTTTTCGGACTGGAACGCTGACTACAGAACCCGTGCGAGAAAGAAGATTGCGGAGGAGAAGAAGAGGAAGATGGAGGAGGAGCAGAGGAAGCTAGACTATGAACGCCTTCAAGGCCTAGAATCAGCGCACGCAGACTTGGCAATCAAATTCCAGTGGCAGCAGGAGCAAATCGACTCACTTAGCCAGCAAAGGGGGTCTCAGCAGCTAGCGGATGATCCACCAATGGATAGCACCGTCCCATCCATGCCGAGAAGCAGCGTGGGTTCCGCCCCGGGCGACGCATTGCTGGATAGCTACCCTGTGGATGACATCATGGAGAACACTAACTGCGAGCTACACTTCAAAATGAAGAACATATCCATGAAGGTGGCGGACGCCCTTGCTTTTAAGAATCCCCCCGAGGCAACCTTCCATTGCAACCTGATTCCAGCGGGCTATGCTCGTGTCTTGGTTGATGAGGTGGTGGACCAATATTCAGGGCTAGAGCTTGACATTCCTAGAGGTGACGATGAGCACACACTAGGAGAGGCCAACCATCGTATCATCCTATGGAGAAAGGATTGCATCATCTTTCGAAGGCCACCGACACCGCGTCATCTGACTCCTCGTCGCAGTCCGCCACCGAGTCAGCAGACTCCCGCTCCTCCAAGTCCACCAACGCATCAGGCCACTCCTCCAAGTCCGGCACAGCTTCAGGCCACTCCTCCTCCAAGTCCGGCAAAGCGTCAGGCCACTCCTCCTCCAAGTCCGGCACAGCTTTAGGCCACTCCTCCTCCAATTCCGGCATAGCTTCAGGCCACTCCTCCTCCTCCAACTCAGCCACATCAGCCGTCTTCGCCACCTCAGCAATCATGGAAGAGAGCCGCCTCAGCTATGGTGCGTAGCGGTACAAGTCATGGTAGTACTGCAGGTACAGGCGGAGGCAAGCGATTTCAATATGGTCCAAGCCTCGCGCCTCTTCCGCAGAGGCCTTACGACAAGTCCGAGGAGGAAAACGTAGCCATATCGAAGGCCGAGGTGGAAGCCCATTTTGCACCGAAACCGCCACCGCTGCCAAGGGAGAAAGTGCCTGTGGAAAAGATTGACCACTTCATTCGTATGGCTAGACCACCAGCTCCCAAGCCTGTTGACACAGACTATGAGCGCCACCTCAGGAAGTTAAATCGAGCACGTCTACAGAAAGAGGCGAGCTCGAGCTTGAGCAAATCATCTGGCAAAAGGAGCGGTAAAACCGTTCCCCAGCTGGGAGAACAGGCGGCGCAATCAATCCCCCCGCTTGTTGTGCCAACAACACATGAGAGTAGGTGCACCCAATATTATTGTGGGCAAACCGTTAACGTTCCCGGGGTGGGTGATGTGGTAATAACCGAGGAGCATATTGCGCAGGCTGAATCGATCGGGATCACTGTTGGACAACTCCTCGATATCGAGCCCATGTCTCCGACTAGAGAGGAGGAAATAAAACGGAAATATGCCCGGGGCCAACCTTTGGTCGAGCCAGAGGAGGTCAATAAGCTCCCAACGAGAATGTATGAATTGCATCAATGGTACATGGACATTACCAAGATTTCCAATCGAGAGTCCCTCATGGTGAATGTCAACAAGGAGCATTACTACCATGAGAAAGCTGTGACCGTTGAGTATTCAGAACTATTTCAGCTATACAATAAAGACGCACTCGACAAATCTATCCTCAGTTGCTATTGTCTGTAAGTGATTTCTTTCTGTAATTTAAGTCTCAAGCTAGCTGTAGTGATCATTTTGATCAATCATTACCTATAATTATCCTCACTATATTCTTTTTTGTGGTATTATGCAGGATGAAGATTTATGAAATGAAAAAAGGTGGACGCTATGGCATTGGGTTCGTTGACCCAAATACCATTAATGAATACACATGGAAAATAGATCCATATCACGAAAAAAGTGTAGAGGAAAGCATGCTACAGTTCTTCAAGGAACTCAAATACAATGAAGATATACTACTTCCTTACAACTTCCAGTGAGTCACACTGTCTTGTACTACAAATTCTGTTTTTCCCTACTAGCTATAGCTACATGTTTTTTCTTACATATGCCTGCTTAATTAAGACATGCAAACGTGTGTGCATGCAGATTTCACTTGATCTTGTTAATCATTAAAGTTGATGAAGGAACAGTTGAAGTACTAGACTCACTACTTAAGAAAGCAAGTGACTACACCATCGTGAAGGGGATAGTCAACAGGTAATTTCAATCATTATTAACTATATCTCGGCTTATTTAATTAGCTCGTCATTTCCTAATAACAACTATTTAATAACCCATTTATTCATTTTCTTTGTCGGCGTGGCAGGGCTTGGGAAAAGTTTATCAGGGTCACTCCAGGCCCATGGAAACAAAATCTGAAATGGTATCGACCCAAGGTAAGTAATTAAGTAGTACTAGCTAGCTGCCATCTCTTTAATTATCATGCTTGATTAATTATTATCTGATCAAATTCCATTCTCATAAAGGCCCTGAAGCAGGCGCCGGGGAATGATCTATGTGCATACTACGTTTGCGAGCACATTCGCATGATGGCGTCCGAAAGGAGCAAATCTCAAAGACAGGAGTGGGTACGATATCGATTGTGAGAACACTATTCACAATTTTTACACCATTATCGATATCTAGTCACACAACTAATACACATGCATATTGATCTCCTTCTTAACAGTTCAAAGAGGTGTGGGACAAGCTCCTAGCACAGGACCGCATAGAAGCAATTCAAGAGGAAATAGAGGGATTTTTGCTTGACCAGGTCATAGATCCCAAAGGAGAATACTATTACCCGCTACCGCCCCCATGAACCACTTCCAATTGTTATCGTGCTCCGAAGGCACCAATTAGCTAGGCTAATGCCACTGGCTCCGAAGGCACCAATTAGGAGAAATTGTATATATATATACATGTGTATATATATGTGTGAATTAATTAATGGTGGTTGTGAGACATTCGATGATATATATATTATGATCGGTTCTACTAGAAATTCTATTTATATATATGCATAACGTGTACAATATGTAGTATCATAAAATACCAGCAAACGAAAAATAATTAAATGGAAAACACAAAATTAAATGAAAAATAAATCATAAACCCAAAACCCCCCCAACATTTTAATACCGATTGGTGACACCAACCGGTACTAAAGGGCTCCCTGCCCCCGAAGCTGGCTCATGCCACGTGGTTGCCCTTTAGCACCGGTTCATGCTGAACCGGTACTAAAGGGGGGGTGGCCTTTAGTGCCTACATTTTAGCATCGGTTACCAAACCGGCACTAAAGGGCCTTACGAACCGGTGCTATTGCCTGGTTCTGCACTAGTGGACGTGATGCCTATATACATGATCATAGCTAGATATTCTCATAACTATGCTCAATTTTGTCAATTTCTCTACAGTAATTTGTTCACCCACCATAGAATAATTATGCTCTCGAGAGAAGCCACTAGTGAAACCTATGGCCCCCGGGTCTATCTTTATCATATTAATCTCCTACTGCTTAGTTATTTCCTTTGCTTTTTTACTTTGCCTTTATTTTACTTTGCATCTTTATCACAAAAATATCAGAAATATTATCTTATCATATCTATCAGATCTCACTCTCGCAAGTGGCCGTGTAGGGATTGACAACCCCTATTCGCGTTGGTTGCAAGGAATTATTTGTTTTGTGCAGGTACGAGGGACTCGCATGTAGCCACCTACTAGATTGATACCTTGGTTCTCAAAAACTGAGGAAATACTTACGCTACTTTTCTGGATCATCCCTTCCTCTTCAGGGAAAAACAACGCAGTGCTCAAGAGGTAGCGGTCATTCCGAGAACTTTTGTTTTTGCACATAAATAACACCATGGCAATTCTGCTGAAAACAACGTCAGTCCGGGTTAGTTCCATTCAAATCATGCAAGTTAGAGTCCAAAACAAGGGCAAAAGTGTTTGGAAAAGTAGATACGATGGAGACGTATCAATTCCCCCAAGCTTGAACCTTTGCTTGTCCTCAAGCAATTCAGTTGACAAACTGAAGGTGATAAAGAAAAACTTATACAAACTCTGTTTGCTCTTGTTGTTGTAAATATGTAAAGCCAGCATTCATGTTTTCAGCAAAGATTATGAACTAACCACATTCACAATAACACTTAGGTCTCATGTTTACTCATATCAATGGCATAATCAACTAGCGAGCAATAATAATAAATCTCGGATGACAACACTTTCTCAAAACAATCATAATATGATATAACAAGATGGTATCTCGCTAGCCCTTTCTGAGACCGCAAAACATAAATGCAGAGCACCTTTAAAGATCAAGGACTGACTAGACATTGTAATTCATGGTGAAAGAGATCCAGTCAAGTCATACTCAATGTAAACTAACAGTAATGAATGCAAATGACAGCGGTGCTCTCCAACTGGTTCTTTTAATAAGAGGGTGATGACTCAACATAAAAGTAAATAGATAGGCCCTTCGCAGAGGGAAGTAGGGATTTGTAGAGGTGCCAGAGCTCGATTTTGAAATAGAGATGAATAATATTTTGAGCGGTATACTTTCATTGTCAACATAACAAACAAGAGATGGCAATATCTTCCATGCTACACACATTATAGGCGGTTCCCAAACAGAATGGTAAAGTTTATACTCCCCCTCCACCAACAGGCATCAATCCATGGCTTGCTCAAAACAACGATTGCCTCCAACTAACAACAGTCCCGGGGGAGTTTTGTTTGCAATTATTTTAATTTGATTTGCATGAAGCATGGGACTGTGCATCTCGGTGGCCAGCCATTTTCTTGTGAGTGAGGAGCGGAGTCCACACCTCTTGAGAATAACCCGCCTAACATGGAAGATACGAACAGCCCTAGTTGATACATGAGCTATTCGAGCATACAAAACAGAATGTTTATTTGAAGGTTTAGAGTTTGGCACATACAAATTTACTTGGAACGGCAGGTAGATACCACATATAGGAAGGTATAGTGGACTCATATGGAATAACTTTGGGGTTTATGGGATTGGATGCACAAGCAGTATTCCCGCTTAGTACAGGTGAAGGCTAGTAAAAGACTGGGAAGCGACCAGCTAGAGAGCGACAACAGCCATGAACATGCATGCATTAAAATTAATCAACACCGAATGCAAGCATGAGCAGGATATAATGCACCATCAACATAAATATCATAGAGGCTATGTTGATTTTGTTTCAACTACATGCGTGAACATGTGCCAAGTCAAGCCACTCGAATCGTTCAAAGAGGATACCACCCTATCATACCACATCACAACCATCTATCTATCTATACCTCTATATACCTATACTAATCCTAGACTCCCTACAAATTCCCACGTTAATCAGTAATTAGGAGCCGTTAATCTGATGGGACCGAGTTATTACGGTGTAGATCTAATCTATCTATTGCTCTCTGGGAAAAAAGACACCTATTAATTCTCACGTTAATGAAAAATTAGGAGCGGTGTACATCCACCGATTCTTCCTTTCCCGGTAAAAAAAAATCTAAAGTAGCCATATTATCTCTCACGTCTCTATTCATATTCTCATGGAAAAGAGACCCAGGTCTCTCTTAGATTGGAACAACGAAGTTGGTCATCGATCCCACTCTCAATCTCTCATGTCTCTCTCTCTCCCTCAAACTCTCATCTCTCTTCCTCTCCACAAGCAGATCTGTGTCTCTCCCAATTGCAAATTTGCACCAAGAACGTTAGTGCATGGATTCTGCGCTTATCTCCACATGGAAACAGATCGTGTCTCTCCCAAATTGCAGCAAGGAATTTAGGGCATCCATCTCCTGCGCTCATGGAGCTTATTACAGTAAAATTATTTTCCTCATCTAGATCAGGTTCGTATTCTCAGTCCTTGCACTGATTTATTTTCAATTTCTTTTTGCCGGTCTGGATTCAATTCTTTTCAGGTTCGTCTTCTCAGTCCTCACACTAATTTGTTTTGAATTTCTTTTTGCCAGTTCAGATTCAGTTGTTGTCATCGTGCCCTTTAATAATGTTGTCTAGGGATTCAATCTCCTTTATCGTGTGTCTTCTTGAAGCTGATGATTGCCATGGCAAAATAAAATCAGTGTTCTAGATCCCTCAAAAAACAAAAAAAAAAATCTTTCTGTAGCGCACAGAAAAGAAACATGTACCTTATATGTAGAAAAAGACACATCCAAGTACAACTCCAATCCTTCCAATACGGGGGGATCTCTATTTTCTCACTAATTGACCCTATCATTGACTCTCTGCTGTGATTTGGCTTCCCCAATCATAGTTTTCTCAATCACTCAACCAAGATGGGCAGGGGGCGGGGGATATGGAGAAGGACGGAGCTCCTGTTGTGGTTGGTGCCGTCGCAAATGGTGGATGTTGACCATGCTGTCCCATGGAGGGAAGGTAATCTTGAAGAACAATTATCTCGCAAAGACATTGACCATCCACTCAGCGCAACAGCAGGGTAAGCATGAACACTATGATTTGTCGAAAACAACTAAAAGAATCATGCTATGTTAGACATATAACATTCTGATTTTGTGCTCCAGCTGAATTGTAGTATTAATTTTCTGAAAGTTTCTAGGCCACGATGGTTTATGGATCCAAGGTGTAGATGCACTAACCGCAGTTTGAAGCCAATGACTGGTAATTTTCCAAATGACAGCATCTCTGTTTTGTTTTATCTTATTACTAAGTTAGAAATTGGATAGCATGTGTTTGATGTTTTTCCTTCAAATCAGAATAATTGCAGGTCTGCTTCTACGGCTAACGTAACCCATCATTACTATCTTCCAGATTTCATATATATTTATTATCACTAGATGAATTCAGGTCCGATCGGGTCTTCCCTTTTTCACATGTGCACATTTTGCTAAATGCCATCTAATTCCTGCCATGAATCACAAATGGAATTGCAGTCTGAAAGTTGTGGCACGTGATTTGGAAACACCATAAAAACCATATGTTGCTCCAACATAAAGTATCTTCTGATTTTTAAGTTCCACTTATTGAACAATGCACTTCAAAATTCACATTTATGCTATGTACAGACATATGCAGGTACACTGGAGCATAATTCTATCAATTACCTATGGAAGACAGTCCAACATGGATGCTCTTAAGTGTACATGTATGTAGCGTTTCAGTTTCTATAGCATGCACTCACCCCTACCTGCCATTATACACTTGATCTGATGATGTTCACTTAAACAAGTTATTTCATCATATTTTCCACACATTTCGCTCAACTAAAACATGTGTATGTTCAGTTTGTCTTCTTAATTTCTTGACCAATTCGCCAACAAGGCTAAATACCTATGGTTATTTTGCGCCAATTGTCCTTTGAGATTGTTAAAAGAACTTCCCCGAGATATGTAACACTGTTGCTCCTGCTACTTTCGCCATTATATTATTCACATTATTCAGACTTCTATAAATGCACTCCCAACTGCATAATTTCTTAGCTTATCGATTTTATTTCTTCTGACTTTATAAATTCAGAAATGATTATAACAAGGCTGCTGAGTTGTTGGATTCAATACATGTATGTCAAAACTTATGGCTTTTCAAAACTATTTGTTCCCTGTTTTGGTCCTCTAATACACATTTTCCCTTTACGTTGGATAACCAATTCACTTTTGTGCTCATTTTCTTGAGACAGTGAAGATTTGTTTTGCTACTCATGTATATAGATATAAAATTTTAATGGTCTTCACAATTCTATCAATCAATAGAGATTTGAACAAAATCCGGTTGATATAATATATACAATTTGGCACGCACATGTTGCGAAGAGTAATTTTTAAAGTATATTTACAAAGACTTTTTTATTTCTATGCATGTACAATATATATTAGGACACTGGACATGCTCACTACTGGAATTCCCAATTTTTTTGAGTGCCAAATGCACTCGGCAAAGGCCAAAAAAACACGGCAGCACTAGGAAAACATGACTATATTGGACGTCTGCCGACAATGTTTATTTTGTCGGGTTCTTTTCTACAGGCACTAAGTAGACAACTGCAAAAAACTTCGTTTAGTGCAGAACAAGGGTAACTCGGTAAACAAATGACACAGACCGAATGATGAGTCAATGACCATCCCACGTGGCACCATAGTTTTGCCATTTTGTGCACTCGGCAAAACTACGACCCAGTAGAGCTACCCAGATAGCACCATGTGTCATGTTTAGGCAAAGGGGTCTTAGACACCAGACATCTAACCTAACAGCGACTCTGAATATCCATGTTGGTTGATTGCTAGCCTGATGCTAATATTTGATGTGTTTTCCTCAATTTAAAATCCCCAGGCAGGATGTTTCTAAAATCTACGTATTAACATCACCTGCATCGGATGTTTCTGTAGCATTTGAGGATGCGCACATGGTGTATATGCTGATGAAGGAAGCCTAGGAACAAGCATATTTACGAAATACATGGAGAAGATGGTGTCCAATAAAGGGAAAAGCAGCGAAGTAAAACATGATTAGTTTAGAGTGACATGAAAGCAGACTGTCTTTCAACAATAGGTGGATTCTTAAGATAAGGACAGGTGTACAACGCAAGAGCTATAATAAGGCCTAACATGGTTGCTGGAAGATATATTTGTACAATAATAGGCATGCACATGCAGCTGTAGTAAAAAGAGTTAATAACTTAATATGAGATATTCAATTCCAGTGCCTGAATGAAAATAGCTGGAAAAAATTCTGTAATATAGCAGCCCAATAGTTCTTATAAATACGGATGCATGCAGGTGATGATAGACACTATATCATGTCTGATCCGTAAGTAAGTGTGTGTTGTGCATTAAGTTTTTGATTCCTTGTGATATGTTTTGATTAGTTCTATAGCATCCAGTTTAACATCTTATGTCGCAGACATTTGGTGAAGTATTAGAAAGGAGAGTTTGTCGTTAATTCTGCGTTACCAGGATGGTATGTAAGGTGAGCAAAAAGAAAATTTGTGGCCTTAATTCCCAGCAACTCTCAAGGTAAGTAAGATGAGTCATATTAATAGATAGTCTTCTCAGGGACCTTGATAGTATCTCTCAGACGAGTACCACTTTATATGGGATAGGAGATGCTTGATCCATGAATAAAATAACTTGGAGCTCTTGTTTAGAGCGTCTACTAAAATATTGGTTCATCCATCTAAATGTTTTTACAAAAACGGGCCTTTTTTAGCCGCAAACCATAGAACAATAGTTCTACGGTATATTTTCATTAAAATAATAGTATGTTACAAATGGGGAGGAAAAAAAAGGAAAGAAATAAAAATAAATAAAAGAACGCCTCTCTAACTAGCCTCTAAAATAAGGCCTCTTTGATTCACCGAATTGTCTACAATTACAATTCTTAAAGGTGACATCTTATGTTTCAAATGGTTTTGGAGATTGTAGGATAACAAAATGGGATCCGATCTCTCATATGTTTCTATACTTATCCAATGGTATCCTCAATAAATGTCTGTTACTATTTCCCATCCATTGTTTACACCATTTAAAGTGACTAGCCATATAGTAAATGGTTTTTTTTATAGTAGATGGTTTTTTGATTATTAATTTCTATCCTTCATATAGTGGAAACCTAAACAATATAAATAATGTCAGCACGCTATCTTAAGATATATAGTTTGTGCCAATTCAGTTTATGGTCAGTCAGACGTATCCATTACTTATTCACAGAAATATATTCCCTTTTGAATTAGTCATGATATCTCAAATCCTTTAGGTTGTGACGGTATGTTGGGTCAATGTACACAACACATTTCGATTTTCTTTGGTATGCCATTCCTACTTATGATTTTTTATTGTTGACCATGCTCTTTTTAGATCATGCAAATATAAAAGGCCCTATTCTTATTTATAATAGTATATTCTATATTTAAGTACTATTTGTATCATTTTTGTGGATAAATATACGAAGTGAGAGAATGTTTATTTTATTCTGTAACTTTCTTTTACAACTACAAAATTTAGAAATTTGAGTGATTTGCATAAAATACAACTAAAAATTCATTTTCTCTTATCAAATGTGCAATATTCAATATGCAAAAACAAGCGATAGTACCACTGATCTAAAAAATACAATGTTCTATATTTAAGAATATTGTGGGATCTGTCGTGGTGAAAAGAACAATGTGGAGTCTATTTTCCAGCGGAATATTATGCGATCTCATTGAATTATATCGAATGTATATTGTGTATTACTATATTTGACTGCTTTTGTGAGAAAGTTTGCTTGACTTAACCATCTCAGAACACCGGCTAGATATACCAGTTCAAAATTATTTATGTTTAGTATTAACGATAAATCAAAAAAATTGTAAGAAAAAAACTAACTAGATTATTTTAAGACTTGACGGACAAGACAAAAGTTAATATGTAACGACACATCACTTCAACCTATCAAATGTTAGCTTTCACAATTCTAATACTATAAAAAGTACAAATGTGAACTTAATTAGCCTCAGTATTTCAAAATATAACTAAAATATGGGTGTAGACCTGTCAAAATAAACATGGAACAAGATAAGTCTCCCATGAGAATAGAAATTTGTGTCTAGGTGTTTACATTAGAAATCTGAGCAAAAATAGCAAGAAATGTTTCTATATGTTATATTTAAATACATAGTAAATTTGCAATTTACTGTTTGCATTATGGAAAGTAACCGTTGATAACATTATCATAATTTCATACATTATGCAAAAACTGTATATAGCCAATATTATATTGTTGAAGATTATATTTCAAAAGTTATGTAATGATTATACTTCATATGCATGCGACCTTTTCATATCGTCATCTTTTGTAATTACTAAATAGTTGTAATTTTAGTTTGTCTGTACGTTTGTAGTTCTTTTATAGGAGACAATCCATTGCACAAAAATTATTGTAGATTCCCATACCGTAGAAAGCTGTATTGCATGCTAGCCCGTGCATTCGCACGGGTTAGCGACTAGTTTTAATAGCATGTTGGCACACAAGGTAAACCATTATAAGCTCCTAGCTAATTAAGCATGGCATAAGAAACTATAATCTCTAATTGTCATTGCAAACATGTTTATTCATAATAGGCTAAATCAGGAATGATGAACTAATCATATTTACAAAAACAAGAGAGGTCGAGTTCATACCAGCTTCTCCCATCTCAATCAGTCCATCATATATCTTCATAATTGCCTTTCACTTGCACGACTGAATGATGTGAATAATAATAACAGTGCACGTGCATTGGGCTAAGATGGAATCTGCAAGTATTCAATAAACAGGAGAAGACAAGGCAATATGGACTCCTGGTTAAATCAACAATAATGCATATAGGAGTCACTTCAACAATTTAATCATGATCTTCTCCTATCGACCCCAAAGAAAAGAAAAGAAATAAAACTATTTACACGGGAAAGCTCCCAACAAGCAAAAGAAGAACATGAAATCTTTTTGGGTTTTCTTTTTAATTACCACTACAAGCATGTAAATTAAAACTAGCTAAAAGCTACAACTAATTTTTTGGTGTTTATTTAGGTTTATCAAACACACAAGAAGAAAGCGTAAAAAAGAAATAAACTAGCATGGATATTACAATGAAAAAGTCTGAGCACCGACAACTAGCAATGAGCGTGTGAACATGAATGTAGTGTTAGTGAGAAGTACGTACTCCCCCAAGCTTAGGCTTTTGGCCTAAGTTGGTCTATTGCCACGGATGGTCTGGCGGATATCCAAAGTTGTAGTTGGGGTCGTACTGAGATGGATACTCAGATTGCCAATGGCTGGCAATCACCTCCGGATCCCACTAGTAATCAGACTGTCGTGGAGGATCAAATTTTGGTTCCGGCTCTGGCTCCGCAGCTGATGTAGGGTTCCGGTAGGCGTGAATGGCCTCAAATGAAATAAGGTACTTGCCTGCAGATAAATCAAACAAGGAAGGAGCAGGCAGGGTAATAGTCTCAGGATGATGTTTATCAAAGAACAATTTGTATTTAAGCTCCCTTTCCCTATTCTTTACAATAAAATCATGCGCTACCATACTCTTGTAATCTAAATAAACAGTAGGCAACAATTTTTCTTCCTTTTCATAGTGCCTAATAGGTATGTTATAGTATGTAGGAAGCATAGACACCTCCAAAGATGGGGCCCTTTGTACGGTTCAGACTTAATTGTTTAGCAATAATACCGCCCATACTAACAGAGTCGTCACGGAATAAACCATGGAAGAAAATAATAATATCAGGAACACTAAGGTTTCCATAGTTTCCGCGACCAATTAGGCAACAACTAGCAAATATTGCAAAGTAGCGTAAAACAGGAAAATGTATGCTAGTGAGTCTTGCATCGGAAACTTTCCTAGTTTCCCTACAGTAATAGTGTCAATAAACCCGTCCACATCTCTACGATGTGGTTCCTCTAAGCTACCCTCGAAAGGTATTTTGCAAACCCTGCAAAATTCATATAGTGACATCTTCTTAACCACATCATATAAATGAAACTCTACTGAAGGAGGGGATTCCCTAGGATAATAGTAGAAGTTTTGCACAAAACTATTGGTGAGTAAGAGATACTATTCGCGTTGGTCGCGGAGGAAGTCGGTGAGGCCTGCATTCTTAGCCAATTCATAAAAATCATCATAAATCTCGGCTGCTCTCAAGAAATCATCGGAAGGCCATTCACACGGCCGAACCTCCGTGGTGCGAAGCAGATTATATTTGGGCCTCTCTACTTATTCATTTTGCTTTTCCTTCGAGTTTCGGCTCGATGAACCCCTGAAAAATCTCTTCATTATTTTCTGAAAAATTCTGAAATTTTTAGTAACTTCAAATAAAAGTGAACCAAGCTGAACAATATTGATAGAAACTACTCCTACAAGTTCCTAGGACCTATATCATGCATTAGAACTACTTGGAACCATATAAATTTTACATGCAAGCTCAAGAACATGGTCACCTAGGCAGCCCAAATTTGCAATGAATAAAGCACTAGAACAAAAACTAATTGGACCAATGGAGGAGTCACATACCAAGGAACAATCCCCAAAAGCAGTTTTGTGAGAGGTGCTTTGAGCAAGGAGATCGAAAATCGCAGCAAAATGAGCAAGAACTCGTGCTTCAGCTGGATGGTGATTTTTTTGGGAGGAAGAAGAAGTGTGTGGGTGCAGGAATAAGTGGAGAGGAGCCACCGTGGGCCCACGAGGCAGGGGGCACGCCCAGGGGAGTGGGCGCGCCCTGGACCCTCGTGGCCAGGTGCTTGCTCCCCCTGCTATGTTCTCAGTGCCAAATATTCTCAAATATTCCAGAAAAAATCATATTAAATTGGCAGGGCATTTGGAGAACTTTTATTTTTGGGGTATTTTTATATTGCATAGATAATTAAGAAAATAGACAGAAATTACTATTTTTGCTTTATTTAATATAAATAACAGAAAGTAAAAAGAGGGTATAGAAGGTTTTGCTTTCTAGCTTCATCCATCTCATGCTCATCAAAAGGAATCCACTAACAAGGTTGATCAAGTCTTGTTAACAAACTCATTTCAAGTAACATGAAACCAGAGAAATTTTGAATGCCACTATGTTACCTCAACAGGGATATGCACATCCCCAATAATAAGAATATCATATTTCTTCTTGACAGTAGGAAGAGGAAATTCAAAACCTCCAAAAATAACCGATGGAATTTTTCCAATAGAATTGATACTGTGGACTTGAGGTTGTTTCCTCGGAAAGTGTACCGTATGCTCATTACCATTAACATGAAAAGTGACATTGCCTTTGGTGCAATCAATAACAGCCCCTGCAGTATTCAAAAAGGGTCTTCCAAGAATAATAGACATACTATCGTCCTCGGGAATATCAAGAATAACAAAGTCCGTTTAAATAGTAACGCTTGCAACCACAACAGGCACATCCTCACAAATACCGACAAGTATAGCAGTTGATTTATCAACCATTTATAAAGATATTTCCGTAGGTGTCAACTTATTCAAATCAAGTCTACGATATAAAGAGAGAGGCATAACACTAACACCGGCTCCAAGATCACATAAAGCAGTTTTAACATAGTTTTTTTTAATGGAGCATGTTATAGTTGGTACTCCTGTATCTCCTAGTTTCTTAGGTATTCCACCCTTAAAAGTATAATTAGCAAGCATGGTGGAAATTTCAGCTTCCGCTATCTTTCTCTTATTAGTAACAATATCTTTCATGTACTTAGCATAAGGATTCATTTTAAGCATATCAGTCAAACACATATGCAAAAAGATAGGTCTAATCATTTCAGCAAAGCACTCAAAATCCTCATCATCCTTTTTCTTGGATGGCTTAGGAGGAAAAGGCATGGGTTTCTGAACCCAAGGCTCTCTTTCCTTACCATGATTCCTAGCAACAAAGTCTCTTTTATCATAACGTTGATTCTTTGATTGTGGGCTATCAAGATCAACAACAGGTTCAATTTCTACATCATTGCCATTACCAAGTTGAGCATCAACATGAACATCATCATTAACATTTTCATTAGGTTCATGTTCATTACCAGATTGTGTTTCAACATCAGAAATAGACATATCATTGGGATTCTCAGGTAAGTTGAGCATCAACATGAACATCATCATTAACATTTTCATTAGGTTCATGTTCATTACCAGATTGTGTTTCAACATCAGAAATAGACATATCATTGGGATTCTCAGGTGGTTCAGCAATAGGTTCACTAGAAGCATGCAAAGTCCTATCATTTTTCTTTTTCTTCCTCTTAGAAGGACTAGGTGCATCTATATTATTTCTCTGAGAATCTTGCTCAATTCTCTTAGGGTGGCCTTCAGGATACAAAGGTTCCTGGGTCATTTTACCACCTCTAGTCATAACTCTAACATCATTATCATTTTTCTTACTATTTAATTCATTGAGCAAATCATTCTGAGCTTTAAGTACTTGTTCTACTTGAGTGGTAACCATAGAAGCATGTTTACTAATGAGTTTAAGTTCACCTTTAACTCTAGACATATAATCACCCAAGTGTTCAATCATATAAGCATTTTGTTTCAATTGTCTACCAAAATAAGCATTGAAGTCTTCTTGCTTAACCATAGAGTTATAAAACTCATCCAAACATTGGCTAGCAAACTTAGTAGGAGGGATTTCAGCTTTATCATATCTGTAGAGAGAATTTACCTTTACTACATGTGTCGGGTTATCAAGACCATGTGTTTCTTCAATAGGTGATGGATTAAAACCATATATTTTATCAACATGCGGTAAATTAATACCATGTATTTCTTCAATAGGAGGTAAATTCTTAACATCTTCAGCTTTAATACCCTTTTCTCTCATGGATTTCTTTGCCTCTTGCATATCTTTGGGACTGAGAAATAAAACACCTCTTTTCTTCGGGGTTGGTTTTGGAATAGGCTCAGGAGTTGGCTCAGGAAGTGTCCAATTATTTTCATTTGTCAACATATTATTCAATAGAATTTCAACTTCATCCGGTGTTCTTTCCCTGAAAACAGAACTAGCACAACTATCCAGGTGGTCTCTTGAAGCATCGGTTAGTCCATTATAAAAGATATCAAGTATTTCATTTTTCTTAAGAGGATGATCAGGCAAAGCATTAAGTAATTGGAGAAGCCTCCCCAAGCTTGTGGGAGACTCTCTTCTTCAATTTGCACAAAATTATATATATCCCTTAAAGCAGCTTATTTCTTATGAGCAGGGAAATATTTAGCAGAGAAGTAATAAATCATGTCCTGGGGACTATGCACACAACTAGGATCAAGAGAATTAAACCATATCTTAGCATCACCCTTTAATGAGAACGGAAATATTTTAAGGATATAAAAGTAGCGACTTCTCTCATCATTAGTGAACAGGGTGGCTATATCATTTAATTTAGTAAGATGTGCCAGAACAGTTTCATATTCATAGCCATAAAAAGGATTAGATTCAACCAAAGTAATTATATTAGGATCAATAGAGAATTCTTAATCCTTATCAGTAACAAAGATAGGTGAAGTAGCATAAGCAGGATCATATTTCATTCTAGCATTCAGAGTTTTTTGTTTAAGCTTAGCTAATAATTTCTTAAGATCACTTATATCATTGCATGCAAGAAAGTCTCTTTTAGTTTCTTCATCCGTAACATAGCCCTCGGCCACAATAGGCAATCCATATTTATTAGGAGAGCCTTCATCATCACTTTCATCAATATTATCAGTTTCAATAATTTCATTCTCTCTAGCCCTAGCAAGTTGTTCATTAAGAAATTCACCAAGTGGCACAGTAGTATCAAGCATAGAAGTAGTTTCATCATAAGTATCATGCATAGCAGAAGTGGCATCATCAATAATATGCGACATATCAGAATTAGTAGCAGAAGCAGGTTTAGGTGCTACAAGCTTACTCAAAACAGAAGGTGAATCAAGTGCAGAGCTAGATGGCAGTTCCTTACCTCCCCTCGTAGTTAAAGGATAAATTTTTGTTTTCGCGTCTTTCAAGTTCTTCATAGTGACCAGCAAATATAAATCCCAAGTGACTCAAAGAATAGAGCTATGCTCCCCGGCAACAGCGCCAGAAAATAGTCCTGATAACCCACAAGTATAGTGGATCGCAACAATTTTCGAGGGTAGAGTATTCAACCCAAATTTATTGATTCGACACAAGGGGAGCTAAAGAATATTCTCAAGTATTAGTAGCTGAGTTGTCAATTCAACCACACCTGGATAACTTAATATCTGCAGCAAATTATTTAGTAGCGAAGTAATATGATAGTAGTGGTAACGGTAGCAAAAGTAATATTTTTGGGTTTTTGTAGTGATTGTAACAGTAGCAACGGAAAATTAAATAAGCGAAGAACAATATATGGAAAGCTCGTAGGCATTGGATCGGTGATACAGAATTATGCAGGATGTGGTTCATCATGTAACATTCATAACATAGGGTGACACAGAACTAGCTCCAATTCATCAATGTTATGTAGGCATGTATTCCGAATATAGTCATACGTGCTTATGGAAAAGAACTTGCATGACATATTTTGTCCTACCCTCCCGTGGCAGCGGGGTCCTAGCGGAAACTAAGGGATATTAAGGCCTCCTTTTAATAGAGTACCGGACCAAAGAATTAACACATGGTGAATACATGAACTCCTCAAACTATGGTCATCACCGGGAGTGTTCCCGATTATTGTCACTTCGGGGTTGTCGTATCATAACACAAAGTAGGTGACTATATACTTCCAAGATAGGGTCAAGAACTCACATATATTCATGAAAACATAATAGGTTCAAATCTGAAATCATGGCACTCGGGCCCTAGTGACAAGCATTAAGCATAGCAAAGTCATAGCAACATCAATCTCAGAACATAGTGGATACTAGGGATCAAACCCTAACAAAACTAACTCGATTACATGATAAATCTCATCCAACCCATCACCGTCCAGCAAGCCTACGATGGAATTACTCACGCACGGCGGTGAGCATCATGAAATTGGTGATGGAGGATGGTTGATGATGACGACGGCGACGGATTCCCCTCTCCGGAGCCCCGAACTGACTCCAGATCAGCCCTCCCGAGAGAGTTTAGGGCTTAGCGGCAGCTCCATATCGTAAAACACGATGAATCCTTCTCCTTCATTTTTTCTCCCCGAACACGAATATATGGGGTTGGAGTTGAGGTCGGTGGAGCTCCAGGGGGCCAACGAGGTAGGGGCGCGTGGCTAGGGTGTGGGCCCCCTGTCCTTGATTCTTTGCCAGTATTTTGTATTATTTCCAAAAATAATCTCCATGGAGTTTCAGGTGAGTCCAAGAACTTTTGTTTCTGCACATAAATAACACCATGGCAATTCTGCTGAAAACAACGTCAGTCCGGGTTAGTTCCATTCAAATCATGCAAGTTAGAGTCCAAAACAAGGGCAGAAGTGTTTGAAAAAGTAGATACGACGGAGACGTATCACGCTAATCTGGGCATCAAGCTCGATTACGCCTCTGTCTATCATCCACAGACAAACGGTCAAGTCGAAAGAGCCAATGGTCTTATTATGAACGGCATTAAGCCTAGACTAGTGCGGTCTTTGAAAGAATCAGACAAGCACTGGGTTGAGGAGCTCGACTATGTACTCTGGGGGCTGCGGACCATGCCCAAACACACTACCGGATACACACCTTTCTTCATGGTGTACGACACAGAGGCAGTGCTACCCCGCGACATTATTCATGACTCACCTCGAGTGCGCATGTACAAAGAGAGAGAGGCCAAGCTCGATCGGCAGGACAGCTTAGATGCCCTGGAGGAGGAGCGCAACATCGCAAAAGCCCATTCCGCATTTTATCAACAACAAGCTTGCAGGTATCAAAGCAGAGAAGTGCGGGCCAAAACTTATAACGTCGGCGAACTCGTTCTACGCCTGCCGGAGAAGAAAAAGGACAAACTCAAGCCCAAGTTGGAGGGTCCCTTCATCATCGATGAAGTTCTCAACAGAGGGGTGTACCGCTTGCATAATGCGTTGGACAATCGACTAGAGCCGAACCCCTGGAACGCGGCCAGACTCCGAAGATTCTATGCCTAGCGTCGAACTCTTTGTTCGTCTCCTTCCTCCTTTTGTTTCAATCATTTTTCTCTCTTTATCCTTAAAAGCTTTCGTGCAATTAGACGGTGCACCCCCGACGCATACATCTTCAAGTATGTACGTCTATCATACCTGGGGGCTTCATGGACAGAAGCTTGCTATTATTATTTTCCGAGCATCAAGCTCGTCACATATGTGTTTTTCCCCATATGTACCTTTTCTTGGCCATTATATGCATCGATATGACTTAATTTTTGGCCAAGCTAGGTTGCCTGGATCCTGTGCTTATGCCCTACGTTCCCGTTAGTTCGGCTAGGGCATAAAGGGAGCACCTCTGCGATTGTTACTGCCGGGTCATCCGGGTGTGTACCTCAGACTGGGTGAAGCCGAAAGCTAGCGTTCTTAAGGGAATATTCGGTCGGTGAATTAAAGATGTTTTTTTGCATTCGCTCCATCTGCGAACCCCCAGAAGATATATATATATACTGCGATTTTTTCAATCACAGTTCGGACATGCGCTCTAACGCATGCACACCCAGGGAAAGGAACCCTTAACAGAACTATTCTCTCTAGAAGATGTTTCTTACATAATGTAATATAACATAACTAGCCGGATACAACTTGTCTGTTCAAGCAACTATGACCCCTATGCCTGGTTTCCACGCATACCCTGGACTATTCGGCCGCACGGGTATTCGGAAACACTTCGTGCCTTCGGGTCCAGAGGGCAAAGCGAAAAGGTCTGCCATGACAATCATTTTACAATTCAGCTAGACAGAAAAACACACAGTCATTTCGACTCAAGAATTTCCTCCTCTATACCCTCCAGCAGGCTATCTAACTTACAATCCTGCTGGGAATATCTAGCGGCCACCTCTACTTGGTCATATACTAAACTAACTGGAATTTCTTCCCCATTTGACCCTAGCGGTCCGACCCCAGGCCATGTGATTTGGATTCGGCTTCGTATACCGTGTTTTCACCAGGGCCCAGGCCTCTCGAGCACCCTCTCGGCATGCCGATATCTTCCATAGTCGGATACGCCGCCGCGCTCCCTTGAACAGCTCTACAAGCTTCTCCATATTCCCTGGAGGGGAGGCGGATGGCCATAAGGCCTTGGCTACACACTGCATTGCCTGCCGAGCTTGCTCGTGCAATTGCGACAGCCCTTGCAGAAGATCACTTGATGATCCGGACACCTCCTCTTTGGGACGGCCCATCAACATACCTGCAATCATAGCTATATCAGCTGCTTTTACCTCCAAACTGTTATAAGGTAAATTCGACCACGTACTGAATATGCCGCCTCGCAGCTTTTTGTTCTCCTTCATGGAGTCGGCTAGTTGGGCTCGCACATCTTTCAGTTCTTCGCCCAGTTTGGTGTTTGAATCCTGGAGTTTGTTCTTCTCGTCTCTAACCCGGGTCAGAACGTGCTCGCCTGCGGCATGTTGTCTCTTCTCCTCTTTTTTGCTCGTTTGAGCGGCCTTCAGTTTCTCTTCTAGTTGGTCTGACGACCCTGTATTGAGACAAAGCAACAGTTTCAACACAGCTGGAATATCATTTTTTGTTTCTCAATGGAGGGAAAAATTACTAGAGGACGCATTCTTGAGCTATTCCAGTTCGGCAGTAGCACCAGATAGCTGTGTCAGGCACTTTTCTAGCTCGTGGGCTAGCAGGTCGTTCTTCTCCATAACAACCTGGTTACACAACGATCCTTAAATCATTTGTACCAACTGCTTCAAGTCTCGGGGGCTACTGACATATGGTTATCATAGTCAGACAAAGTAAACTTACCTGCACATCTTTTAAATGTTGCTTTGTGGCTCTGCTAAGCCCATCGCGAGCAGCTCAGATATATGCATTAGCCGAGCTGAAGGTGTTAAACGCCTCTTCTGAAAAACCATGGTCTTGTAAAACGGCCCTGCGGCGCTGATGATTCATGGCGCTCTCCACTTCCGAGTTGGTGATGGATACATCATCTGAATCCTCGCCTGGAGGACAGTCCGGTGTCACCCCCCCATTAGCCCCCGTCTTCACGGTAGGATCTGGATCCTGGCTGTGGGAAGTATGACTGGCTGGACCCTCGGATATAGTCCGACACACCTCTTTCCTAATACAGGGTAAACATAAACGGTCGTGGGGGCCACTCACTTCGAAGATGCCCCTGGGGCAGCATGACGCGCCGAGCACCTCCCCTTTTGAGCACAGGACAGTGCAGTGGGTGAGGCAGTATGAGAAAACTTTTTCGGATGAAATATCTCCAGATTACTTACGTGTGAAGCGGGGAGAAGACCGGGATAATTGGCGATGATGGCCACTTCTGTGCCATCATAGCTCGTTTGGTTAAATACCCCATTCGCGAGCACCACGAATATATCCGGATCCTCTTCGAATCCGTGGTCGAGGTCTCGATTGTGACCATCGGGCTGCAGGGCAGGGCTGTAAAGCCCCTCAGAAATCTTTCGCCAGTGTTGTTGTAAATGGATGGGTTAGTGTTCGTTGAACATAGCTCAGGGAGTAGAATGAGTAGAGCAGAGGTGTTGGGGACTTACCCAGCTAGGAAGACTATTCATGGAATATCCTTCTCTGTGCTTGATGCGCAGGAACTCCTCTTCCTCCCCTTTGAACAGTTCGGCCAATATTTTGGCCAAGGCAGCAGGGGTGTCTGGACCCTTCCTGCCGTAGCGGGAGGTGTCGTCTTCCCCATTATAGTGCCTTGATACGTCTCCAATGTATCTACTTTTCCAAACACTTTTGCCCTTGTTTTGGACTCTAACTTGCATGATTTGAATGGAACTAACCCGGACTGACGCTGTTTTCAACAGAATTACCATGGTGTTATTTATGTGCAGAAACAAACATTCTCGGAATGACCTGAAACTTCATGGAGCAACATTTCAGAAAATATGAAAAATACCTGCAAAAGATGAAGGCCAGGGGGCCCACCACCTCTCCACGAGGGTGGGGGGCGCGCCTGCCCCCCTAGGGTGCGCCCCCCCTACCTCGTGGGCCCCCTGTTGCCTCTCCGACTCCGACTCCAACTCCATATATTGTGATTCGATGAGAAAAAAATCAGAGAGAAGAATTCATCGCGTTTTACGATACGGAGCCGCCGCCAAGCCCTAAAACCTCTCGGGAGGGCTGATCTGGAGTCCGTTCGGGGCTCCGGGGAGGGGAATCCTTCGCCATCGTCATCATCAACCATCCTCCGTCACCAATTTCGTGATGCTCACCACCGTGCGTGAGTAATTCTATCATAGGCTTGCTGGACGGTGATGGGTTGGATGGGATCTATCATGTAATCAAGTTAGTTTTGTTAGGGTTTGATCCCTAGTGTCCACTATGTTCTGAGATTGATGTTGCTATGACTTTGCTATGCTTAATGCTTGTCACTAGGGCCCGAGTGCCATGATTTCAGATCTGAACCTATTATGTTTTCATCAATATATGAGTGTTCTTGATCCTATCTTGCAAGTCTATAGTCACCTATTATGTGTTATGATCCGTTAACCCCGAAGTGACAATAATCGGGATACTTACCGGTGATGACCGTAGTTTGAGGAGTTCATGTATTCACTATGTGTTAATGCTTTGTTCCGGTTCTCTATGCCTGATACTACTGTGCCACTTAGTGATTTCCTTGATGAACAACTTGCTAGGGCTAGAGAAGTTGAAAATATTGAATCTGATGATACTGATGAAAGTGATGATGAAGAATCACTTGTAATTCCTAAGGGTTATGTTTTTGATCAAGAAGCTTCTTTCGCTATTTTAGCTTGCAAAATTAGAAATGAACTCGAAAGGTTATTAGCTAAATGGAATAAGCAATCTCTAAATGCTAGAATGAAACTTGACACTGCTTTTGCTACTTCACCTATCTTTGTTACTGATAAGGATTATGAATTCTCTGTTGATCCTGATATAATTACTTTGGTTGAATCTGATCCTTTTCATGGTTATGAATTTGAAACTGTTGTGGCACATCTTACTAAATTGAATGATATAGCCACCCTATTCACTAAAGATGAGAGAACTCGTTACTTTTACATCCTCAAAATATTCCCGTTCTCATTAAAGGGTGATGCTAGGATATGGTTTAATTCTCTTGATCCTGGTTGTGTGTGTAGTCCCCAGGATATGATTTATTACTTCTCTGCTAAATATTTCTCTACTCATAAGAAACAAGCTGCCTTAAGGGATATATATAATTTTGTGCAAATTGAAGAAGAGAGTCTCCCACAAGCTTGGGGGAGGCTTCTCCAATTACTTAATGCTTTGCCTGATCATCCTCTTAAGAAAAATGAAATACTTGATATCTTTTATAATGGACTAACCGACGCTTCCAGAGATTACCTGGATAGTTGTGTTGGTTCTGTTTTCAGGGAAAGAACACCGGATGAAGTTGAAATTCTATTGAATAATATGTTGACAAATGAAAATAATTGAACACCTCCGGAGCCAATTCCTGAGCCTATTCCTAAACCAACTCCGAAGAAGAGGGGTATTCTATTTCTCAGTCCTAAAGATATGCAAGAGGCAAAGAAATCTATGAAAGAAAAGGGTATTAAAGCTGAATATGTTAAGAATTTACCTCCTATTGAAGAAATACATGGTCTTAATTTACCGCCTCTTGAAGAAACATATAATCCAAATCCTTCTCCTATTGAAGAAACTCATGGTCTTGATAACCCGACACAGGTAGTAAAGGTAAATTCTCTCTATAGATATGATAAAGTTGAAATCCCATTTACTAAGTTTGCTAGCCCATTCTTAGATGAGTTTGATAAATTTATGGCTAAGCAAGAAGATTTTAATGCTTCTTTTGGTAGACAATTGAAATACAATTCAAATATGCTTGAACACTTGGGTGATTATATGGCTAATATTAAAGATGAAATTAAACTTATTAGTAAACATGCTTATATGGTTACCACTCAAGTAGAACAAGTACTTAAAGCTCAAAATGATTTGCTCAATGAATTGAATAGTAATAATAATGATAATGCTGTTAGAGTGGCCACTAGAACTGGTAGAATAACTCAGGAACCTTTGTATCCTGAAGGCCACCCTAAGAGAATTGAGCAAGATTCTCAGAGAAATAATATAGATGTACCTAGTTCTTCTAAAAAGAAGAAAAAGAAAAATGACAGGACTTTGCATGCTTCTAGTGAACCTGTTATTGAACCACCTGAGAATCCAAATGATATTTCTATTTCTGATGCTGAAACACAATCTGGTAATGAACCTGAAACTAGTGATAATGTTAATAATAATGTTCATGATGATGCTCAACCTAGTAATGATAATGATGTAGAAATTGAACCTGATGTTGATCTTGATAACCCACAATCAAAGAATCAACATTATGATAAGAAAGACTTTGTTGCTACGAAACATGGTAAAGAAAGAGAGCCTTGGGTTCAGAAACCCATGCCTTTTCCTCCCAAACCATCTAAGAAAAAGGATGATGAGGATTTTGAGCGCTTTGCTGAAATGATTAGACCTATCTTTTTGCGTATGCGATTAACTGATATGCTCAAAACCAATCCTTATGCTAAGTACATGAAAGATATCATTACAAATAAAAGAAAGATACCGGAAGCTGAAATTTCCACCATGCTTGCTAATTATACTTTTAAGGGTGGAATACCAAAGAAACTTGGAGATCCCGGTGTACCAACTATACCATGCTCCATTAAAAGAAACTATGTTAAAACTGCTTTATGTGATCTTGGAGCCGGTGTTAGTGCTATGCCTCTCTCTTTGTATCGATGGCTTCATTTGAATAAGTTGACACCTATGGATGGCCGATAAATCAACTGCTATACCTGTCGGTATTTGTGACGATGTGCCTGTTGTAGTTGCAAACGTTACTATTTTAACGGGCTTTGTTATTCTTGATATTCCCGAGGACGATAGTATGTCTATTATTCTTGGAAGACCCTTTTTGAATATTGCAGGGGCTGTTATTGATTGCACTAAAGGCAATGTCACTTTTCATGTTAATGGTAATGAGCACACGGTACACTTTCCGAGGAAACAACCTCAAGTTCATAGTATCAACTCTATTGGAAAAATTCCATCGATTATATTTGGAGGTTTTGAATTTTCTCTTCCTACTGTCAAGAAGAAATATGATATTCTTATTATTGGGGATGTGCATATCCCCGTTTAGGTAACATAGTGTTATTCGAAATTTCTCCGGTTCCATGTTATTCGGAATGAGAGTTCGTTAACAAGACTTGATCAACCTTGTTAGAGGATTCCTTTTGATGAGCATGAGATGGATGAAACTAGAAGGCACAACCTTCTGTACCCCGCTTTTACTTTCTGTTATTTATATTAAATAAAATAAAAATAAATATTTTTATGTCTGTTATCTGATTATCCATGCAATATAAAAATACCCCGAAAATAAAAGTTCTCCAAATGCCCTCAAATTTGAATATGATTTTTTCTAGAATATTTGCCACTGAGAACACACCAGGGGGGTCAACCACCTGCCCACGAGGGTGGAGGGCGCGCCCTACCCCACTGGGCCCGTCCCCTGCCTCGTGGGCCCACGGTGGCCCTCCTCCACTTATCCTTTCACCCACACACTTCTTATTCCTCCCACAAACACGAATATCCAGCTCAAACGCGAGTCCAAGCTCGTTTTGCTGCCATTTTCGATCTCCTTGCTCAAAGCACCTCTCACAAAACTGCTTGAGGAGATTGTTCCTTGGTATGTGACTCCTCCATTGGTCCAATTAGTTTTTGTTCTAGTGCTTTATTCATTGCAAAATTTTGCTGCTTAGGTGACCCTGTTCTTGAGCTTGCATGTCAAATTTATATGGTCAAAAGTAGTTTTGATGCATGATATAGGCTCTAGGCACTTGTAGGAGTAGTTGCTATCAATATTATTGAGTTTGGTTTATCTTTATTTTGAAGTTACTAAAAAAATTCAGAATTTTTCAGAGGAAGAAATATGCTTAGGAAATTGTTCCAAGGTGGTTCTTCAAGGAAGCAAGGACCCAGGCTTGCAATGCGTGATGATGACGAGCCACCCAGAGACGCTACAGTACGTCCTTGTGAATGGCCTTCTGAGAACTTTATGGATCGAGCAGGAATTAAGGAAGAATTCAATGCATATTTGCGTAACGCTGATCTTGTCAGCTTCGAGGAAGAGAAGTGCAGCCAGTATCACAACCTCACTAGTACCTTTGTGAGGAGGTTTGAGTTTTCAACTTCATGTAATTCTACAACTGTCTTGTTTGATCTTTATGATAATTCTTACACTATGGACTTAGAGGATTTTACCACTGCATGCAAACTTCCACAATGGGGTAGTATAAGGGATCCTCGCAAATCTGAATTTAGAGATTTTCTTGCTAGCATAATTGTGGGAGAATCTAGAGATATTACACAAGCTACCATAGGGAGCATTCACTTTCCTGCTATACATTATTTTGCTCTCTTCATAGGTAGATGTATCAATGGTAAAGATGAGGCATGTCACATGTGTGTCCCCGATCTCAGTATTCTTAGGAGTGCTGTGTTAGGAGACCAATCTTATAATTTGGGGGCCATTGTTGCACGTAGATTGCATCTTAATAGATTTAATGGAGATTTCTTTGGAGGAATTTATGCAACCTGCATAGCTAATTTTCTTGGTGTAGCCAAACGCGAAGATGATGTTGAATTACCACCTACTTACCTAGACTTTAATGCTATGGTTCACCACCAGTTTGTTGAGAGGAATGAATTACCTCTCCAGTATCGACTAATCTTTGAAAGACGTTGTGCTGTCCATATTACTCTCCCTGCTCCTGCCTTCTTTGATCATCAGGAAAAATGAAGATATACTATTACCAGAGAGGAGGCTGATGAGTACGAGATGAGAGCGGAGGCCGCTCGTCGCCACGCTGCAGCTCAGCAGGCGATAGCCGCTTCTTCTCAGTACGACCCCAACTACTATTATGGATATCTGCCAGGCGAGCCGTGGCCATAGACCAACTTAGGCCAAAAGCCTAAGCTTGGGGGAGTACGTATTTCCCACTGACATTACATTTATGTTCACACACTCATTGCTAGATGTCGGTGCTCATACTTTTTCATTGTATCATCCATGCTAGTTTATTTCCTTTTTATGATTTCTTCTTGTGTGTTTAATAACCTTAAGAAAAACCAAAAAAATAGTTGTAGCTTTAAATCAGTTTAATTTCCATGCTTGCAGTAGTAATTAAAAAGAAAACCCAAAAAGATTTCCTCTTCTTCTTTTGCTTGTTGGGAGCTTTCCCGTGTAAATAGTTTTATTTCTTTTCTTTTCTTTGGGGGTCGATAGGAGAAGACCATAATTAAACTGTTGAAGTGTCTCTTATATGCATAAATGTTGATCTGACAAAAGATCCCATATTGCCTTGTCTTCTCCTGTTTATTGAATGCTTGCAGATTCCAGCTTAGTCCAATGCACGCGCACTATTATTATTATTCACATCATTCGGTCGTACAAGTGAAGGGCAATTATGACGATATATGATGGACTGACTGAGATGAGAAAAGCTGGTATAACTCGACCTCTTTTGTTTTTGTAAATATGATTAGTTCATTGTTCCTGATTCAGCCTATTATGAATAAACATGTTTGCAATGACAACTAGAGATCATAGTTTCTTGTGCCATGCTTGATTAGCTATGAGTTATAATTGTTTACCTTGCGTGTCAACATGCTATTGAGATAGTTATGATGTGGTACGATAGGGTGGTATGCTCCTCTGAATGATTTAAGTGACTTGACTTGACGCATGTTCACGCATGTAGTTGAAACAAAATCAACATAGCCTTCACGATATGTATGTTCATGGTGGATTATATCCTACTCTTGCTTGCATTCGGTGTTGATTAATTTTAATGCATGTTCATGACTGTTGTCGCTCTCTAGCTGGTCGCTTCCCAGTCTTTTGCTAGCCTTCCCCTGTACTAAGCGGGAATACTGCTTGTGCATCCAAACTCCTTAAACCCCAAAGTTATTCCACATGAGTCCACTATACCTACCTATATACGGTATCTACCTGCCGTTCCAAGTAAAATTGTATGTGCCAAACTCTAAACCGTCAAATAAATATCCTGTTTTGTATGCTCGAATAGCTCATGTATCAACTATGGTTGTCTGTATCTTCCATGTTAGGCGGGTTATTCTCAAGAGGAGTGGACTCCGCTCCTCACTCACGAGATAAATGGCTGGTCGCCGGGATGCCCCATCCCATGCTTTATGCAAACTAAATCAAAATAATTGCAAACAAAACTCCCCCTGGGACTCTTGTTAGTTGGAGGCACTCGTTGTTTCGAGCAAGCCATGGATTGATGCTTGTTGGTGGAAGGGGGAGTATAAACTTTACCATTCTGTTTGGGAACCGCCTATAATGTGTGTAGCATGGAAGATATCGCCATCTCTTGGTTGTTATGTTGACAATGAAAGTATACCGCTCAAAATATTATTCACCTCTATTTTAAAACCGAGCTCTAGCACCTCTACAAATCCCTGCTTCCCTCTGCGAAGGGCCTATCTATTTAATTTTATGCTGAGTCATCATCCTCTTATTAAAAAAGCACGAGTTGGAGAGGACCGCTGTCATTTTCATTCATTACTGTTAATTTACATTGAGTGTGACTTGACTGGATCTCTTTTACCATGAATTACAATGTCTAGTCAGTCCTTGGTCTTTAAAGGTGCTCTACATTTATGTTTTGTGGTCTCAGAAAGGGCTAGCAACATACCATCTTGTTATATCATATTATGATTGTTTTGAGAAAGTGTTGTCGTCCGAGATTTATTATTATTGCTCGCTAGTTGATTATGCTATTGATATGAGTAAACTTGAGACCTAAGCGTTATTGCGAATGTGGTTAGTTATAATCTTTGCTGAAAACTTGAATGCTGGCTTTACATATTTACAACAATAAGAGAAAACAGAGTTTGTAAAAGTTTTTCTTTATCACTTTCAGTTTGTCAACTGAATTGCTTGAGGACAAGCAAAGGTTTAAGCTTGGGGGAGTTGATACGTCTCCGTCGTATCTACTTTTCCAAACACTTTTGCCCTTGTTTTGGACTCTAACTTGTGTGATTTGAATGGAACTAACCCGGACTGACGCTATTTTCAGCAAAATTACCATGGTGTTATTTATGTGCAGAAACAAACATTCTTGGAATGACCTGAAACTTCATGGAGCAAATTTTCATAAAATATGAAAAATACCTGCAAAAGATGAAGGCCAGGGGGCCACCACCTCTCTGCGAGGGTGGGGGGCGCGCCTGCCCCCCTAGGGCACGCCCCCCTACCTCGTGGGCCCCCTGTTGCCTCTCCGACTCCAACTCCAACTCCATATATTGTGTTTCGGGGAGAAAAAAATTAGAGAGAAGAATTCATCGTGTTTTACGATACGGAGCCGCCGCCAAGACCTAAAACCTCTCAGGAGGGCTGATCTGGAGTCCGTTCGGGGCTCCGGAGAGGGGAATCTGTCGCCATCGTCATCATCAACCATCCTCCATCACCAATTTCATGATGCTCACTGCCATGCGTGAGTAATTCCATCGTAGGCTTGCTGGACGGTGATGGGTTGGATGGGATCTATCATGTAATCAAGTTAGTGTTGTTAGGGTTTGATCCCTAGTGTCCACTATGTTCTGAGATTGATGTTGCTATGACTTTGCTATGCTTAATGCTTGTCGCTAGGGCCCGAGTGCCATGATTTCAGATCTGAACCTATTATCTTTTCATCAGTATATGAGTGTTCTTGATCCTGTCTTGCAAGTCTATAGTCACCTATTATGTGTTTTGATCCGTTAACCCCGAAGTGACAATAATCGGGATACTTACCGGTGATGACCGTAGTTTGAGGAGTTCATGTATTCATTATGTGTTAATGCTTTGTTCCGGTTCTCTATTAAATGGAGGCCTTAATATCCCTTAGTTTCCGTAAGGACCCCGCTGCCACGGGAGGGTAGGACAAAAGATGTCATGCAAGTTCTTTTCCATAAGCACGTATGACTATATTCGGAATACATGCCTACATTATATCAATGATCTGGAGCTAGTTCTGTGTCACCCTAGGTTATGACTGTTACATGATGAACCGCATCCGGCATAATTCTCCATCACTGATCAATTGCCTACGAGCTTTCCATATATTGTTCTTCGCTTATTTACTTTCCCGTTGCTATTGCTATCATCACTACAAAATACCAAAAACATTACTTTTACTACTGTTACCTTTTGCTACCGTTACCACTAATATCATATTGCTTTGCTACTAAATACTTTGCTGCAGATATTAAGTTTCCAGGTGTGGTTGAATTGACAACTTAGCTGCTAATACTTGAGAGTATTCTTTGGCTCCCCTTGTGTCGAATCAATAAATTTGGGTTGAATACTTTACCCTCGAAAACTGTTGTGATCCCCTATAATTGTGGGTTATCATGCCACATGGGAAGTCCTTGTATTGCAGTGGCTGGACCCCCGCACTATGGAGGTCGCCATTACTTCAACCATCATGTATCCGGACTGGGCGAGCGTCCTTAGTTTGCTCAAGAGTTGGCGAACCTCCGCACTATCTTCCTCCTCGAGCCTCCGAGGGCGCTAGCTGTGAGGTTTCTTCAAGGGAAAACTTGTGAACTCAGGAAGACCCCTCCGGGCTGGGTCTGGGAGTACGGCGTCCTCGATGTAGAACCACTCGGAAGTCCACTCTTCAGACGCCTTCTTCGGCGTGCCAGATAGGTATCCGGTCTCGGCAATGCGCCATATATCGGCTCCGCCCACTTCAAATATCGATCCCTCATGGTTACGCGGGACAAGGCAGAATAACTTTCTCCGTAGTTCAAAATGGGCCTCACAACCCAGGAATAGTTTGCATAAAGAGACATAACCCGCAATGTGCAGGATGGAGGCTGGAGTAAAGTTATGCACCTGGAGGCCATAATATTCCAGAAGCCCTTGGAGGAATGGATGAATTGGAAATCCTACGCCCCTTAGCAGATAGGGGACGAAACACACTCGTTCCCCCGGAGGGATTGGGGAAATGCTCTGCCTGGGTTTTGCCGTCAAGGGAGGCCAACCCTGCTCGAATAGGGACCAGATCCGCAGGGGGGAGAAACCCTTGCGTTTGCAGCTTCACCAGCTGACCGCGGAATACGGAGCACCTCTCCCACTCGCCTCTCTCTGGGCCGCAGGGACGGGAGGAGGAGCTGGGAACGCTAGACATGTTCTTTCCTGGCAACCTTTGGGGATTTTCTCTGCGAGATGGTTGAATGGATCTAGGATCCAGTCTAGTTAAATAAATGTTGTCCCTCGCACGACCGGGATGTTATGTGCAAAAACAACCTGACCTCTCGCATCCGCTCAACACGTGGAAGCTGAAGTTGTTGATCCATAGAAGCCAAAGGGTACATACATTGAATGGAAGGCCGAATACACTACTTGGAGGTCATTGGTGGAGGAACCAGCCTTGCAATGCCGAAGAAAATCTATGCACCGAACACCTCACCATTGAAGACTGGTTCGGGGGCTACTGAGGGAGTCCTGGACTAAGGGGTCCTCGGGCGTCCAGCTTGTTAACTATGGGCCGGACTGATGGGCTATGAAGATACGAAGACCGAAAACCGAAGACTGCACCCATGTCCGGATGGGACTCTCCTTGGCGTGGAAGGCAAGCTTGGCGACCAAATATGTAGATTCCTTTCTTTATAACCGACCTTGTGTAACCCTAGATCATCCCGGTGTCTATATAAAACGGAGGACTTAGTCCGGAGGGGAAAAAATCCTCCTTACCATAGCCAAACAAGCTAGACCTCTAGGGTTTAGCCATTACGATCTCGTGGTAGATCAACTCTTGTAATACTCATATTCATCAATATCAATCAAGGAGGACGTAGGGTATTACCTCCATAGAGAGGGCCCGAACCTGGGTAAACATCGTGTCCCCTGTCTCCTGTTACCATCGACCTTAGACGCATAGTCCGGGACCCCCTACCCGAGATCCACCGGTTTTGACACCGACAGTCATGCACCCTTGATAAGTGGTTTATTTTTATTGAATCTTGATGGTAGTGATACACATATTCATAGTATTGAAGCCAAAACATATAAGTTTAATAATGATAGTGCAACTTATTTATGGCACTGCCATTTAGGTCATATTGGTGTAAAGCGCATGAAGAAACTCTATGCTGATGGACTTTTGGAATCACTTGATTATGAATCACTTGATGCTTGTGAACCATGCCTCATGGGCAAGATGACTAAGACTCTGTTCTCCAGAACAATGGAACGAGCAACGGACTTATTGGAAATAATACATACTGATGTATGCGGTCCGATGAGTGTTGATGCTCGTGGCGGGTATCGTTATTTTCTGATCTTCAGAGATGATTTGAGAAGATATGGGTATATCTACTTGATGAAACATAAGTCTGAAACATTTGAAAAGTTCAAAGAATTTCAGAGTGAAGTGGAAAATCATCGTAACAAGAAAATTAAGTTTCTATGATATGATCGTGGAGGTGAATATTTGAGTTATGGGTTTGGTCTTCATTTGAAACAACGCAGAATAGTTTCGCAACTCATGCCACCTGGAACACCACGGCGTAACGTTGTGTCCGAATGTCGTAACCGCACTTTATTAGATATGGTGCGATCTATGATGTCTCTTACCGATTTACCGCTATCATTTTGGGGTTATGCTTTAGAGACGGCTGCATTCACGTTAAATAGGGCACCATCGAAATCCGTTGAGATGACACCATATGAACTATGGTTTGGCAAGAAACCCAAGTTGTCGTTGAGGGAGTCCTGGATTAGGGGGTCCCCGGGTGTCCGGGCTATGTGACGTGGGCCGGACTGGTGGCCCGTGCAGATACAAGATAGAAGGCTTCCTCCCGTGTCCGGATGGGACTCTCCTTGGCGTGGAGAGAAAGCTTGGCGTTCGGATATGAATATTCCTTTCTCTGTAAACCGACTCTGTACAAACCCTAGCCCCCTCCAGTATCTATATAAACTGGAGGGTTTAGTCCACAGAGGCGGTCATAATCATAGAGGCTAGACATCTAGGGTTTAGCTCTTACGATCTCGTGGTAGATCAACTCTTGTAACCCCTATACTCATCAAAGTCAATCAAGAAGTACGTAGGGTTTTACCTCCATCAAGAGGGCCCGAACCTGGTTAAACATCGTGTCCCCTGCCTCCTGTTACCTTCGATCCTTAGACGCATTGTTCAGGACCCCCTACCCGAGATCTTCCGGTTTTGACACCGATATTGGTGCTTTCATTGAGAGTTCCTCTGTATCATCGACAAAGGATTCGATGGCTCATTCAATCATCCATAATGATGCTATTTCGGGGGAAATATTTTCCCCTGGCCATATCTTCATATTCGACGGCTTCGCACTGCGTGCCAACTTGATTGGCCACCTCGAGCAGATCGACAGCTACGCCCCTGGTCATCAGATCGGATTCGGGAACTTAAACTATGTCACCGATATCCAAGGCGATTTGATCTTCGAAGGGTTCGCGGCCCTGATCACCGCTCCAGCCCTAGATCCGGAGCAGGCTGTCGGGTTCGAAGACGGGAGTTTAGAGCCCGCCGGATCCTCTGCAATTATGGAACTTGTTACCGGAGATCCGGAGGGGACAACATCGTCGGCTAACCCATAGACAAACCAAACTCCCCTTGTCCCTCAAGGATCGGACACTCCGCCGGACTCTAAGTTCGAACTCTCGAGGTATGTGTTAAGCGGGCGCCGCCAGGAGGCTCCAACTCCAGACAGCCACACGGACTCTCGCTTCTCTGTCCAACCCTCACCTTTAAACGAGGCTCTCGACTTAATGCGATTAATCGTCATTACGGAAGGATCGCTTCTGAATTATGCCCAACCCAGACTAGGGGCTGAGAGCAGGGAATTTTACGTCCCACCCACCACCCACTTCATAGCCACTATCGAAGATCTAACCGACATGCTGGACTATGCCTCCGAGGACATCGACGGCTACTACCTCTTGAGCATGCGTTGGTTTTCCCATGAAGAGGAAAGGGTGATGCAGCAAAGTAGCGTAAGTATTTCCCTCAGTTTTGAGAACCAAGGTATCAATCCAGTAGGAGACAACGCACAAGTGACCTAGTACCTGCACAAACAATCAAGAACCTTGCAACCAACGCGATAAAGGGGTTGTTAATCCCTTCACGGTCACTCGCAAAAGTGAGATATAATAAAGATAGTAAAGTAAATATTTTTGGTATTTTTGTTGTATAGGTTGAAAGTAAAGATTGCAAAATAGTAAACGAGATGCGATGTAAATAAAAGAGATGCAATATAATAAGAAAGAGACCCGGGGGCCATAGGTTTCACTAGTGGCTTCTCTCAAGATAGCATGTATTATGGTGGGTGACCAAATCACTGCCGAGCAATTGATTGAAAAGCGCATAGTTATGAAGATATCTATGGCAATGATCATGAATATAGGCATCACGTACGTGTCACGTAGATCCAAACAATTCTGCATCTACTACTATTACTCCACACATCAACCGCTATCCAGCATGCATCTAGAGTATTAAGTTCATAAGAACAGAGTAATGCATTAAGCAAGATGACATGATGTAGAGGGATAAACTCAAGAAATATGATATAAACCCCATCTTTTTATCCTCGATGGCAACCATACAATACGTGCCTTGCTTCCCCTACTGTCATAGGGAAAGGACACCGCAAGATTGAACCCAAAGCTAAGAACTTCTCACGTTGCAAGAAAGATCAATCTAGTAGGCCAAACTAAACCGATAATTAGAAGAGACTTGCAAAGATATCGAATCATGCATATAAGAATTGAGAGAAGAACAAAATAATATTCATAGATAATCTTGTTCATAAACCCACAATTCATCGGATCTCGGCAAACACACCGCAAAAGAGTATTACATCGAATAGATCTCCAAGAACATCGAGGAGAACATTGTATTGAGAATAAAAGAGAGAGAAGAAGCCATCTAGCTAATAACTATGGACCCAAAGGTCTATGGTAAACTACTAACGCTTCATCGGAGAGGCAATGGTGTTGATGTAGAAGCCCTCCGTGATTGATTCCCCCTCCAGAAGATCGCCGAAAAAGGCCCCAAGATGGGATCTCAGGGGTACAGAAGGTTGCGGCGGCGGAAAAGTGGTTTCCTGGCTCTCTGCGATGTTTCTAGGGTATAAGAGTATATATAGGCGAAAGAATTACGTCGGTGGAGCTACGAGGGGCCCACGAGGGTGAGGGCGCGCCTACCCCCCTGGGCGCGCCCTCCTGCCTCGTGGCCGCCTCGTGGAGTTCCATACTTCGACTCCAAGTCTTCTGGATTGCTTTCGGTCCAAGAAAGATCATCGCGAAGGTTTCATTCCGTATGGACTCCGCTTGGTATTCCTTTTCTGCGACACTCTAAAATAGGCAAAAAAACAAAAACTGGCACTGGGCCTCCGGTTAATAAGTTAGTCCCAAAATTAATATAAAAGAGCATATTAAAGCCCATTAAACATCCAAAATAGATAATATAATAGCATGGAACAATCAAAAATTATAGATACATTGGAGACATATCAAGCATCCCCAAGATTAGTTCCTGCTTGTCCTCGAGTAGGTAAATGATAAAAACAGAATTTTTGATGTGGAATGCTACCTATCATAATTATCAATGTAATTTTCTTTATTGTGGCATGAATGTTTAGATCTGAAAGATTCAAAACAAAAGTTTAATATTAACATAAAAACAATAATACTTGAAGCATACTAATAAAGCAATCATGTCTTCTCAAAATAACATGGCCAAATAAAGCTTATCCCTACAAAATCATATAGTATGGCTATGCTCTATCTTCATCACACAAAATATTTAAATCATGCACAACCCCGATGACAAGGCAAGCAATTGTTTCATACTTTTGATGTTCGCAAACTTTTTCAATCTTCACGCAATACATGAGCGTGATCCATGGACATAGTACTATAGATGGAATAGAATGGTGGTTGTGGAGAAGACAAAAAGGAGAAGATAGTCTCACATCAACTAGGCGTATCGATGGCTATGGAGATGCCTATCGATAGATAACAATGTGAGTGAGTAGGGATTGCCATGCAACAGATGCACTAGAGCTATAAGTGTATGAAAGCTCAAAAAGAAACTAAGTGGGTGTGCATCCAACTCGCTTGCGCACGAAGACCTAGGACATTTTGAGGAAGCCCATCATTGGAATATACAAGCACTGGTAGAAAAAGGGCCTGTTGTCCCGGTTCGTAAGGGCCTTTTGTCCCGGTTCGGGAACCGGGACTAAAGGGTCAGTAATAATGCCCTGTCCCTTTAGTCCCGGCTCAATCCAAAACCAGGACAGATGGGCCTCCACGTGGCCTGTGCGCGGAGCCCAGGCAGGAGACCCTTTGGTCCCGGTTGGTGGCACCAACCGGGACCAATAGGCATCCATGCGTCAGCATTTCTGTGGCTAGGGTTTTTGTTTTTTTTGAAAGGGGGGGGGGTTGGGGGGTTTTGGGGGGTTAATTTAGGTGTTTCATATATTGTGTTAGCTAGCTATAATTAATAGAGAGAAGTGTCCTCTCTTATGTCCGTGCTTGGTCGACGCTACGTACTATACATACGTATAGAGAGGACTAGACACGCTAGCTAGCTAGTAAGCAAACGAAGGAAACAAAAGATCGTCATGAACATATATGCATACAGAGAGAAGTGATATCGACCACCTCTCCTTCTCCGAGAGATTGGTCGAACAACAAGTTCTCGTATATCTATCCGACACTACCGGCTACATATATACAATAATTATCTCTTACAAATATAATCATACGGACTCAGGGTCCACATAGAATTCTCTGTCTTCAGGGATCACGTGGTCAAGAAAGAATGCCGCCAATTCCTCCTGAATTGCTCGCATGCGAGCTGGTGCTAGGAGTTCATCCCGCTTCCAAAACATCTAATTTAAAGAAGGGGGTCAATACATATATATATATGAATGAAACTCAACACAAATGATGGTAATAAAATAAAATTGTGAATGTTGTTATTTACGTACTTCATATTGTTCATCAGTGTAGCCCCGCTCACAGGTCGTGTGGCGGATGGACTCGCAAACGTAGTATCCACAGAAATCATTCCCTTGTTCCTGCCACAACCACTTTACAAGAAATAGAGGTCAATCAAACTGATAAGCAAGAATGCCAAATGGTATTTATGAAACTAGCGCTTGAATGACTAGTAGATGCGCGGAACATGCTACTATAGTACTTACTTTTGGGTGTCTAAATTGCAGCTCCTTCGGCAGTCCCGGAGCTTTTCTGGTGAATTTTCTCCAAACCCTGCCGGATAAAGAAAACAATTACTTGATATATCAGGAAATGAACAAAGTTGCTGATATGGTGGATAATGATCGATTTAACTTACTTCTCGAGTATTTGAGTCATGTCTGCATAGTCCTGGGGATCTTTTCGTCTTGAGTCTAAGACGGTTACTAGTCCTTGCTCAAGCTTAATCTCTAGGAGAATATAGTGGAAACTGCACACGCATGCATAAATCATCAATTACATTACTATAACCTTGACTAATATATAAGGGAAACCGAATACGCACAAGACAGTAACACTCACTTGAAGTTGTAAGGAAAGAGTATTATATCTTTGTTTTCATTTATTACGAACGGTCATAGTAAGTTGGCCTCGGTAGCTGCGGCATGAAATTTAACCTGAGTTGCATCTATGAGATATGTGTTAATGAACCCAATATCACCGACTTGTCTTTTCTTCAATTCGGCGATCTTCAATCTGCATAATATAGTGAGGATGATTATAAATACATGCAATGAAAGAGCTGAGCTATATAGAGAGACTTAATGACAGAAGTAGTACTACTTACAGACAGTAGCAGGCGACCGTTGTTTTATCGAGGGCCAATTGATTGAAAAACTGATAGAACTCCTCAAATGGAACAGGCAACAGTTCAATTCCAACAAGGTCATGCTCCTTTTTAACTTTCACATACAAAGTACTCCTCCCCCAGAGTCTCTGCAGATTTTCAAGTACCAATCATGCAATCTTTGCATCATCGTTGATAGAGATCTTTCATCTTTGACGAGAGGCTTCCTGTACTCGTATCTTTGTATCTGCACGTCCATGGGTTCATAATGTACATCGTCGGGCAGGTAATCTACTAGATTGCTATAACCGGGCACCATCCTCGGATCATTAGCGACGTTGTGGCTAGGCACCTTGAGCGGGGGGCACGATTGCTTCGCTTGTTCGCCGAGCTGGGCAATTTGTTTCCCAGCTTGTCGTTCTTTCAGCCTTTGATCACTGACAGTACTTCCCGACCGCTCCGCTTCGGCAAATTCCTTTCCAATAATGCGCTCATAGTTTCCTTTCGGCGGAGACTTCGGTGGTTTTGTCAGGGCAGCCAGAGTGCGCTTCACTTTCACCGGATCTACCTTCTCCTCCGGAAGTGGATGTCTCTTTGCTTTCAACCCTTGAAACCAGTCATCCACTTCGGTTCGTGCGATATCGGCATTCTCCTCCGAGGTCCTCTCGTATGGTAACTTCTCTGGAGTCTTCAGAGAAGGACCGAATCTGTATGTCCTCCCGCCTCTGGCTGTACTGCTAGACGCCGGCCGAGCAGACAGAGCGGTTGTCTTCTTTACTTGCTTACGAGGCGGAGGAGAAGGACTACGACGCGCCGGAGCAGCCGGAGCGGCGGCAGGTCTCTTCCGCCCTTGCTGACGAGGCAGAGAAGGAGGAGGCTGGCTGCTCGGGCACGCCGGCGCAGGCGGAGAAGGAGGCGGAGTGCCGCCACGCGCTGGAGAAGGAGCCGGTCGAGTGCCCTGATCGTCACTCGCTGGAGGAGGAGGCAGAGTGCCCTGACTCGCCGGAGGAGGAGGAGGAGGCGGAGGCGTCTAGTTCAGAAGGTTGATGAGCTCCTTCCGCCATAGGCATGGAGTCTTCAGAGCAGACCCCAGCCGAGTCTCCCCTTCACCGGTAGGGTGGTCAAGCTGGAGGTCCTCAAATCCCTCCATTATTTCATCCACCATCACCCTAGCATATCCTTCTGGAATCGGCCGGCAGTGAAAAGTTGCGCCGGTTTCAGTAGGATAAACAGAGCCAACAGCCGCCTTGACCTTCAAATTCATCCATTGCGTCATAAGGTGGCAACTTTGAGACTCCGTGATAGCATCCACGGGATAGCTGACAGGAGCCGTCAAGGCATGCTCCGGCTGAAGCAGCTCGGTGGAAGCCACGCTGCTTCTGTGCTGAGATGGCGGGGTAGCTTCGGGGGAAGCTTCGGCAGTACGTTTGCTGCGATTTGCTTCTCGTTCCTCTATCGCGTCTACCCTTGCTTGCAGCGCCTGCATTTGGGTCTACTGCACTTTTTTTGTCCTCTCATGGGATTTGTAACCGCCTACGTTCGGAAACCCAACCTTCCACAGAATGGAGCCTGGCATGCCTCGTCTCCATCCAGGGTGCTCAGGATTCCCGAGGGCCATTGTGAGCTCGTCGTTCTCTCTTTCTGGAAAGAACGTCCCTTGCTGCGCTGCTTCGATATACTGCTTAAGCTTCCTGACTGGTATGTCCATTTGATCGTTCGTCCAAATGCACTTCCCTGTTACAGGGTCCAAGGTTCCGCCAGCCCCAAAGAACCAAGTCCGGCAACGGTCTGGCCAGTTAATTGTCTCTGGTTCGATCCCTTTATCAACCAGATCATTCTCAGTCTTGGCCCACTTAGGCCGGGATACGAGGTAGCCACCTGACCCCGTGCGATGGTGAAGCTTCTTCTCCGCAGCATTTTGCTTGTTTGTCACCGATATCTTCTTACTCTTTTCCGATGTCTTGTGGGCCACAAATGCGGGCCAGTGATCTCTGATCTTCTCATATCTGCCCTTAAATTCTGGTGTCTCATTATTTTCGACAAACTTATTCAGCTCTTTCTTCCACCTCCTGAATAGTTCTGCCATCCTCTTAAGAGCAAAAGACTTGATTAATTGCTCTTTAACTGGGTTCTCTGGATTATCCTCTAGCCATAGGGTGAAATTTGACTTCAGCTCAGTCCAAAGATCATTTTTCTGCATATCATTGACATAAGACACCTCAGGGTCTTCTGTAGCCGGCTTAAACCATTGCTGCATGCTTATCGGGATCTTGTCCCTAACCAGAACCCCGCACTGAGCAACAAATGCGTTCTTTGTTCGGATGGGTTCAATCGGTTGGCCATCGGGCGCGATTGCTATGATCTCAAACTTTTAATCCGAGCTCAACTTTTTCTTCGGGCCTTGTCTCTTTACCGAAGTTGTGCTCGATCCGGAGGGCTAGAAAAAAGAACAAAGACTTAATTAATATGTGTACATACCAAAACAATGAATGCATCAATCAGCTAGTCAGCATAGGCTTAACTAATATATATACCTGGCCGGACTCGGTTCGGTCACCGGAGCCGTCATCACGGTCTCCTTCTTGCACCGACATTGGGTCACTGGAGCCGTCCTCATGTTCTTCTTCTTGCACCGGCATTAGGTCACCGTAGCCAGCTTCTTCACCCTCTCCTTTCAGAACATCGGTGTCGTTGAGAAACAACGAGACGGCATCACTTCCTTCTGTGATTATGTCCCTCAACAACGCTTCTTTTACTTCGTCTCGGGCGGTGTCCATAGTTTCTACAAATATTTACAACATGGCAATTATAATTCAAACATGACAGATGGATATATTAGTGGCAAACATAGAACTAGCTACCTAATCATAGTAAGGAATCATATATATTAATTAGTGTCCTCGACGCTGCTTCTCTAGGGTTTGGGGTGGCCTCGACAACGCTTCAAGGGTTTGGGGTGGCCTCGAGAACGCTTCAACGAGGGGGTAATATCGACCCCCCCCCACGTGTTGAAGCTATCGGGAGGGGGTATATATCGACAACGACGACACTACATCTATGTCCCTCGACGACCCTCATTCCCGATAAAAAAGAGGAAGAAGAAGAAAAAAAGAGGAGAAGAAATAATAGAGGAGAAGAACTCCTCTATTCTTTCTTCTCCTCTTTTTTCTTCTTCTTCCTCTTCTTTTTTTATCCTCTTCTTCCTCTCATGTTCGAGAGGATCGCCAAGGGGTCGGGAGGTTTCCTCGTGTCAAAGGATTCAACAAAACCATGTCTTCATCATTAGGCGAAAGTAACAGGTGCATGATGGTACGAAGCTCTCCAAAGTTATATTGGAACGGAGTCCTAGATAGGATAATTCGCTTTTTGGTACAAAGTTCAGCAAGAACCTTCCAAATATCGTTATTTGGAAGGCCTTTGCTGAAATTCATACAAAAAGGCAAACTATCCTATCCAGGACACCATTCCAAAATAACTTTGGAGGACTTCGTCATGCCCTGGTTACTTCTGGCTAATTATGAGGCCATGGATTTCTTCAATACTTTGACACTAGGAAATCTCTCTCTCGACCCCTGGGCGATCCTCGACCCCTCGAACCCTCGACGACCCTGGAACCCTCAACCCCTCGGTGATCCTCTTCTTCCTCTCATGTTCGAGAGGATCGCCGAGGGGTCGGGAGGTTTCCTAGTGTCAAAGGATTCGACAAAACCATGTCTTCATCATTAGGAGAAAGTAACAGGTGCATGATGGTACGAAGCTCTCCAAAGTTATTTTGGAACGGAGTCCTAGATAGGATAATTCGCTTTTTGGTACAAAGTTCAGCAAGAACCTTCCAAATATCGTTATTTGGAAGGCCTTTGCTGAAATTCATACAAAAAGGCAAATTATCCTATTCGGGACACCATTCCAAAATAACTTTGGAGGACTTCGTCATGCCCTGGTTACTTCTGGCTAATGATGAAGCCATGGATTTCTTCAATACTTTGACACTAGGAAATCTCTCTCTCGACCCCTCGGCGATCCACTTCTTCCTCTCGTGTTCGAGAGGATCGCCGAGGGGTCGGGAGGTTGCCTAGTGTCAAAGGATTCAACAAAACCATGTCTTCATCATTAGGCGAAAGTAACAGGTGCATGATGGTACGAATCTCTCCAAAGTTATTTTGGAACGGAGTCCTAGATAGGATAATTCACTTTTTGGTACAAAGTTCAGCAAGAACCTTCCAAACATCGTTATTTGGAAGGCCTTTGCTGAAATTCATACAAAAGGCAAATTATCCTATCCGGGACACCATTCCAAAATAACTTTGGAGGACTTCGTCATGCCCTGGTTACTTCTGGCTAATGATGAAGCCATGGATTTCTTTAATACTTTGACACTAGGAAATCTCTCTCTCGACCCCTCGGCGATCCTCGACCCCTCGAACCCTCGACGACCCTGGAACCCTCGACCCCTCGGCGATCCTCTTCTTCCTCTCATGTTCGAGAGGATCGCCGAGGGGTCGGGAGGTTGCCTAGTGTCAATGGATTCAACAAAACCATGTCTTCATCATTAGGCGAAAGTAAGAGGTGCATGATGGTACGAAGCTCTCCAAAGTTATTTTGGAACGGAGTCCTAGATAGGATAATTCGCTTTTTGGTACAAAGTTCAGCAAGAACCTTCCAAATATCGTTATTTGGAAGGCCTTTGCTGAAATTCATACAAAAAGGCAAATTATCCTATCCGGGACACCATTCCAAAATAACTTTGGAGGACTTCGTCATGCCCTGGTTACTTCCGGCTAATGATGAAGCCATGGATTTCTTCAATACTTTGACACTAGGAAACCTCTCTCGACCCCTCGGTGATCCTCAACCCCTCGAACCCTCGACGACCCTGGAACCCTCGACCCCTAGACGACCCTGGAACCCTCGACCCTCGATCCCTCGACCCTATAGAACCCTCGAACCCACGACCCTGAAACCCTCGACCCTTGACCCCTTAACGACCCTCGACCCTCTGCCCTAGTTCCCGACCCTCGACCCCTCGGCGATGCTCAACACCCTCGTTCCCGATAAAAATTAAGAAGAAGAAGAAGAAGAAGAAGAAGAACAAGAAGAAGAAGAAGAAGAAAGAGGAGAAAAAGAAAGGAATAGCTAGAGGAGAAGATCGAAGAAAAAAAAGAAGAAAAAAAAGAGGAGAAGAAGAAAGGAATAGTGGAGAAGAAGAAAAAATAGAATATATTCTATTTTCTCTTCTTCTCCACTATTCCTTTCTATTCTATTTTCTCTTCTTCTCCACTATTCCTTTCTTCTTCTCCTCTTCTTTTTCTTCTTTTTTCTTCTTCTTATTTATTTCTCCTCTTCTTCCTCTCCTCCTCTTCTTTCGACCCCTCTCGACCCCTCGTCCCTCTCTCGACCCCTCGACGACCCTCGTCCTGGATAACATTTTTTTCTCCCCTCGACCCCTCTCGACCTCTCGTCCCCCTCTCGACCCCTCATCATCATCTATCACCCCCCTCGTTTTCTTTAGCATATATCCATGAACAAAAAAATAATTCATATATAGAAAAAATGCTATATGAACATACATACATATGAGCATATACATAGCCAAATCCATATACAGAGAGCATATACATACATACATACATATGAGCATATACATACATACATAGCCAAATCCAAATACATATGAGCATATACATACATACATAGCCAAATCCAAATACATATGAGCATATACATATACACATATGAAAAAATTTATCACACACAGAGAGCAGCGGCGGCGGCGGCGATGGTCAGAGCGACAGGGATCGATGGGAAGGGGGGGAGCTCACTGGGGGCGCGACGGGGAGGAGGCCGGGGGCGGGGAAGGAGGCCGGCGACGGCGCGGGGGAGGCCGGCGATGCGGCGCGGGGCAACGGGGAGGGGGCCGGAGATAGCGCACGCAGCGACGAGGAGGAGGCCGGCGACGGCGCACGCAGCGACCGGGAGAAGGCCTGCGGCGGCGCGGGGTGACGGGGAGCAGGCGACGACGGGCTCGGGGCGGCGACGACAACGACGAACGGCCTGGCGGCGTCGGGGGGGAATGGGAGTGGTTGGCGAAATTTTCACAAGTGCTACCTTATATACCCAGAGCAATGGTCCCGGTTCGTGGCATGAACCGGGACGAATGCCTACCTATGGTCCCGGTTGGAGCCACCAACCGGGACCAAAGGTCTCTTTTCAGCAGCCAAAAGGGCAGGAAGCAGAGGCCTTTGGTCCCGGTTGGTGGCTCGAACCGGGACCATTTGGGGGCAATCGTCCCGGTTGGTGCCACGAAACGGTACCAATGCCCCCCCTATGGTCCCGGTTGGTGCCTCCAACCGGGACCAATGGCCTTGTGCTGGCGCTGGCGCGGCCGAAAGTTTAGTCCCACCTCGCTAGCTGAAGGGCGCCGGCACTTGTTTATAAGCACTGGTGTGCTTCCCCATTCGAGCTCCTCTCTTATGCAGGCTTTCGGGCCTAAACTTGCTACTGCCTGTGGGCCTATTGGGCCTTCTGCGGTCCTAATCCTTGCCCATGTAGGGTTTCTAGTCGTATTCAGGCCGTGGAGGCCCAGTAGGTGGCATTTTTTGGTTTTTTCTTTTTTATTTCTACATTTTTTTATTTTTTTATTTTTTTATTTCTACTTAAAACTAAATACTTACAGTTTTTTAGTGATTTCCTTTTGCTTTTAGGTCACAAAAATTATAAACTTTCTGTTAGTGCCATTAGTTTTAAATTTTGAATAGTTTAAATTTGAATTTTTAAAAATTTGTGTGAATCACTAGTTTATGAATAACTTTACTATAAAAATAGATTTTTTTTCTATTTATTTTTTATTTATACTTACAACTAAATACTTATAGTTTTTTAGTGATTTCTTTTTGATTTTTTAGGTCACAAAAATTATAAACTTTCTGTTAGTGCCATTAGTTTTAAAATTTTGAATAGTTTAAATTTGTATTTTTTAAAATTTGTGTGAATCACTAGTTTATGAATAACTTTACTATAAAAATAGAATTTTTTTTCTTTTTTGCTATTTAATTTTTATTTATACTTACAATTAAATACTTATAGTTTGATTTTAGGTCACAAAAATTATATTATTTTTGCTATTGAAGAATATTATAGTTTTATTTTAGTTGATCATAACATAATATTTTAATTGATTGTTTTTATTTTCATAAAAGTTTTGTAGTTCATTCTGTTTGCTATTAATTCATTCTTTGAGGTAAATGACCCTGAAATTGGAAAGCATTTAAAATGAACTCTGAAAAGGTTGAAAGTTGGCATGGTATCATCATTTCACCCACATAGCATGTTCCAAAAAGTAGAGAGGGTTACGACAAAAACTTGATGCACTTCGTGTACAAAATGGACAATCACTTTCGAAGTATCAAAGTTTTGTACAATAACTGCGCCACATCATTGGCTAGGACGAATGGTTCGTCTGTGTACCCAAGATTGTTTAGATCCACCGTTGTCATACCGTACTGTGGGTCAACCTGTACCCCGCCTCCTGAAATATTGATCCATTTGCCTCAACACATAAAACCTTGAACCATAAGACATGAAAGCATTTCAAATGAACTCTGAAAAAGTTGAAAGTTCGGATGGTATCATAATTTCACCCACATAGCATGTGCATGTACAAAACGGACAATGGTAGCATGTTCGTGTGTTACAAAGTTGGCATGGTATCATCATAATAGTTGCGGGAGAAAGTCTTCACTTTTTCTTCGCTTGTGTCATTTGCTTATTGCGCCGTAACCATGGATAATCTTCATTGTTTATCAGGATGCTTGGGTCAGCCTTGATTGAAGGGAGGAATTTCATGAAACTTTTCATAATCTTCAGACATGTCTGTCTTGCCGTCCACTCCTAGGATGTCCCTTTTTCCTGAAAGAACTATGTGGCGCTTTGGCTCATCGTATGATGTATTCACTTCCTTATCTTTTCTTTTTCTCGGTTTGGTAGACATGTCCTTCACATAGATAACCTGTGCCATATCATTGGCTAGGACGAACGGTTCGTCAGTGTACCCAAGATTTTTCAGATCCACTGTTGTCACTCCGTACTGTGGGTCTACCTGTACCCCGCCGGCTAACAGATTGACCCATTTGCACTTAAACAAAGGGACCTTAAAATCAGGTCCGTAGTCAAGTTCCCATATGTCCACTATGTAACCATAATATGTGTCCTTTCCGCTCTCGGTTGCTGCATCAAAGCGGACACCGCTGTTTTGGTTGGTGCTCTTTTGATCTTCGGCGATCGTGTAAAATGTATTCCCATTTATCTCGTATCCTTTGTAAGTCAATACAGTCAAAGATGGTCCCCTGGACAACAAGTACAACTCATCACAAACAGTGTTGTCACCTCTGAGACGTGTTTCCAACCAACTGCTGAAAGTCCTGATGTGTTCACATGTAATCCAGTTGTCGCACTGCTCCGGGTGTTTGGAGCGCAGACTGTTCTTGTGTTCATTGACATACGGGGTCATCAAGGTAGAGTTCTGTAGAACTGTGTAGTGTGCTTGAGACCAAGAATATCCGTCCCTGCATATTATTGAGTCTCTTCCAAGAGTGCCTTTTCCAGTCAGTCTCCCCTCATACCGCGATTTACACAACAAGAGATCGGGCCTACTATGACGAGCTAAAATATGTCATCGAATAGCTAATAACGTCACAAGTTACCCCCCGGTGACATTTTATGGGCGTCACAAGCATCGTCACGGAATCCCCGTCACGGATTACTCCTAGTGACGGCGCACGCACAAAAACATCATCAAAATTGGGACCTTCGGTGACATTATATAGAACGTCATCGACTAGCTATTTCCATGACAGTCAATTATCGTCACATTTTAGGAGAAAATATGCCATATTGTACCATATTCTGTGATGAGGCAACGTCACTAACTTTATGCCACATCAACACCCGATAGGCTATCCCACTACTAGTGCCACTACTTTTATTATGGATGAAAATGACATCATCAAAAAATAATTACTTTCTTTCGAATCTAAATTATGATGAAAATAAGTATTTAATTCACATCACATCACATCAGATTGTATGAAAAAGTTAAAGAGAAAAATCACATCATAAATTGATATGAAAGTCAAATCATATTATATATGAAATCATCTCAGCCAAATCATTCTGTAAACAAAATGACAGTACAAAACTGACTCAAGTTTGACACATATAATAGACAAGATGAAAATTAATATTAACTAAAGAGATATGTTATCCTGATGATTACAATGTAAGGATGGCATTCATGAACCATCTGGTTTGGACTAGGACTGTTGAGTTGCTTGCTGAGTTGCTTGAGCCCTGAAGAGAAAATCAAGCAGATTATCAGTCTCCTTTTGCTTCTTTGTCCAGGCTTCATTCTTCTATTGCTGGATCTTCTTTAGAGCTTCCAATTCTTCTTGCTGCTTCTTTTGTATCTCTTCAAATGCTCTCTCTTGTTCTTCAAGTCTTGCGGCTAACTCCTCTCGATGCCTATAAATCAAAAAACACAGCAACATTGCATCATATTGAGATGAAAACAGACAAGATAACAAGGTACAAGGGTATCGATTTGAAATAGAGAAGTACATTATTAAATTTCAAGGCAAGCATGTCCATGGGCCAATAAAACAGTAAACCCAAGAATAACTTATAATGTTTTAAAATATGCATAACCAATAGCTTGCTTACAGGAAGATCGCCAAAAGGATATCAAGCATAATCAATACGCATTTTCCTCCCTCCATTTCTGTTTGCATACTCCTGAAGCCCATGCCCCATGGTTGGTCTACGTCCACGACCTCTCCTTGACGGACGCGGGTCAGTTGGACCAGTGGAGCATGCCAATGCATCTACATTACAAGTTGGCAGATAAATTAGAAGGTTACAATTTAAAGTGGAAAATAGAAGGGGTGAAGCGATGATGTCGCATATACCTTGGTCTTGTAATCTAATAATGTTAACTGATTGTCCAGATGTGCCTATCATGTCTTGAGAACCTTGTACCCCTGAATATGCATCAGGCGAGTTGCTATCCTTAGAAGTTAGGTGAGGTGATGTGTTTGTTGGGTTTGGTGCAGACTGTTCTTGATGGTTTGTAGCTTCAAAAGACTCGGTTGTTCTGGTAGCTCTAGATCTTGTTATTCTTGAGGTAGCAGCTGCACTGTTTTTGCATCTGACATGCTTTTTCGTTTTTGGCATGGTAGAACCTTCAGGTGCCTGGGTCAAACAAGTGAGTAAAACAAGGCAGTTAGTCAACACAAACTTATGCAATGTCAACAGAGGTTCAAATAGGAATGCAGTGAACAGACATGTCATCATCTAGATTAATTAGGAAAAGTGGAGGGAAAAAAATGTGAATAAATCTTTGAGTACGCATAGTGCACAGTGGCATACACATGATACAAGCAAGGTGAAATTAGAGCAAGTGAATCCACAATGTACCTCCTCTTCTTCATCTCTCAAATCCTCTTCCTCTCCATGGGCCTCCTCTTCAGCATCTGGTTCATACTCTGAGTCACTGCGATCATCAGCAGCTCGTGCATTTTGTATCGGTTGCACATTAGAGGCACTAGGGTATACAAGGCTACGAGCTAAGCTTTTTATGTCTTTAAGATACTCCCTCTCCACAGCCTTGTGTTCCGCAATCCTAGCATCCCTTTCCTTCAAATACGCCTCACCCTTGCATTTTTGTTCCGCAAGATATTCACTTCTATGCATATCACTCTCCAGAACTGGTGGCCATCATTACTGCATGACTGAAATCTGCTTAAACTTGTTTGGAGGAGTAAATGTAACGTACATGATTACATTAAATTATCTCTTGAAACCTGGCCATCATTACTAGTAGAGAAAAAAAAGCTAGATTGTGTAAAACAGTTGTGAACACGCAGCTCTCCTAACAAGTAGTTCGTGTGTTCCTTTATACTTAAGCATAGAATTGATGTTTGTATAATTTGAGATGGCAAATACATTACTGTATGATGCTTTTGAGGGTTGTAGAACAGATCGAAATAAATAACATACTTGCAAATATGGAGTGTCCAGAATTCAGTTAAACAAGAACAAATGCAAACTCATAGACTCAGTCTTTATTCAGTTTCAAACAAGTGCAAAGTCGCTCTTTATTCAGTTTTGAACAAGAAGAAGTGCAAACTCATAGACTCAGTCTTTATTCAGTTTCAAACAAGTGCAGAGTCGCTCTTTATTCAGTTTTGAACAAGAAGAAGTGCAGACTCATAGACTCAGTCTTTATTCAATTTCAAACAAGTGTAGAGTCACTCTTTATTCAGTTTTGAACAAGAAGAAGTGCAGACTCAGTCTTTATCTAGAATTCGAAATAAAGAACATACATTGTGAACAACATATGGTAATATATTGTATCAAGAACAAGAGCAGACTCAATCTTTATTCAGTTATGACGATCCTAGGTAAAGACTTTTATGGGGTGGCAGAGCCACAAACAGGGACACGGTCGTTGTATTACAGGAAATCTCATGACAACTGAATAAAGACCAAGTAAATCTTACAGAGTTATTGGATTTGCCACACGGTCGTTGTATTCAGACATGTAAAGAAGTCTCACACCTGCGGGTGCTTTTATCCCCCAAATCGCTTCCCTGATGATCCCCTACGTCTAGAGCTTGGGGTATGAGGAGGGCGGGATAAGAAATTTACCGTGAGCCGCCGCCGATCGCTGCAATCGTTCGGGAAAGAGAGCCGGGTGGGCCGGCCTCCAATCCACTGTCGCCGGTTGATGCAGTGGATCCGTGCTCGGCCGGTCGGGCGGCCTCGTCCAATCCGCCGTCGCCGGTCGCTGAAATCAGGGGGGATATAGCGGAGTGCTCACGGGGATGGTTGATGTTGGTGGATCCGAGCTCGGACGGCGGGGCGGCCACCCCCAATCTGTCGGCCCTGATCGCCGCAGTCATGGTGTCGATTGAATCTGACGAGAAAAATTCCCGGGTGGGCGGTGGCTTTTAGCGGCGCCTGTTCGCGGGGAAATAGAAGGATAATTTTTGGCTGGATCTTTGACTGGTGGGGACACAGGGTGAAGACGGGAAAAAATATATAAAAGTGAAGGGAAAATAGTACGTGGGTGGAGGGAAAGGAGGTTTTTTTGCTAGGAGATGGTGTATTTTCATAATTTATTTTCCACTTAATATTATGTAATTCATTTAATTCAAAATAAGTATAAAATGATTATTAAAAAGTAAATCTTACATGAACAATATGATGTGGTATTTTTCATGTTTTTTTGGGATAGCTGTAAATAAATATGTCGAAAATTGTATAGAGGGATCTTAAGTATGTGATCTGGAAAAAACAAAATTCAAATGAGTGATTATTTTAACTGCTTGTGTAAATAAAATTGGTAAGTTGGGAAGATTTCTTTTTTTTTTAGGAAAACATCTGATCTACTCCTTAAAAAAACTACAGATATAGTCTCCCTTAAAAAAACTACAGATATAGTCACACACGCCCAGGCGTGTAGTCCAACAATATGATATCACGATTTGTGTAGCCTCCAAAGTCTTTCCTAATGGCAACGTATAGTCCAAGGATATGATAGCACGATTTGTATAGCGTCCGTACTCTTTCCTAATGCCGGTTCTAACTCCTATAATAATCCTTTTGGCATCGGCTCTCCTGTCTTATTTTTAGTTTTTATAGATAGAACGAAACAATATGATCTCACGAGCGCCTCATTCAAATTTTTTCTCCAGACTGTTTATAGATAAGAATAAAAAAAAGTAAGATGTCATCAACTCTTCTATTTCCATTTTAACTTATGAGACAGAACGAAACAAAATTAGCTCACGAGCGCCCAATTGAAGTTTTCAGCATATACACTGCCAAACAAAAAAAATTGTTTTAAAATTTATATTTTTAATGCCTGATTACATTTTTGGTCGAGCCACTACCTATTTATATTAGAAAGAACAAAAAACCATCTAAAAAGGAACAAAACAAGGTCTTCCCTTTTTAAGAATATAATACTCATAAGTATTTCCATGGCCACTACCTACTTATATTAGATAAAATAAAATAATTACAACGATAAATTGGCTTTCAAAAAATGGTGGCGGGTCCCACTGCCAAAATCGACGCATGGCTCCTACCTCTCGATAACCCCTGAACTAGCTATGGTGGGTCCCAGTGCTAGACGCTACATGACCAAAAAATGATCAGCACACATTTGTAGTATTCGATGACTCCAGCTAGTTCGTCATACGAAATACCAAATCATCACAGAAATTGGCAACCAGGTGTGCTGAAAGGCCGAGGCATCCCAGTGACGTCTAACGTCACCAATTTGCGGTCATTGTTGACGCCACCTATGAGAACATCACACATTAGGCATTTAGGTGACGTTGTCCACCATCGTCACGAGGATTTTCGTCACAGTATGTCAATTTTGTTGTAGTGTTAGGGAGACCTATCTTCTTAAGGCCAGGAATGAAGTCAACACAAAACCCGATAACATCCTCTGTTTGATGGCCCATGGAGATGCTTCCTTTTGGCCTAGCGCGGTTACGGACATATTTCTTTGGACTCCCATGAACCTCTCAAAGGGGAACATATTGTGTAGAAATACGGGCCCCAGGATGACAATCTCGTCGACTAGATGAACTAGGACGTGCGTCATGATATTGAAGAGGGATGGTGGGAACACCAGCTCGAAAATGACAAGACATTGCGCCACATCACTCCTTAGCCTTGGTACGATTTCTGGATCGATCACCTTCTGAGAGATTGCATTGAGGAATGCACATAGCTTCAAAATGGCTAATCGGACATTTTCCGGTAGAAGCCCCCTCAATGCAATCGGAAGCAGTTGCGTCATAATCACGTGGCAGTCATGAGACTTTAGGTTCTGAAACTTTTTCTCTGGCATATTTATTATTCCCTTTATATTCGACGAGAAGCCAGTCGTGACCTTCATACTGAGCAGGCATTCAAAGAGGATTTCTTTCTCTTCTTTCGTAAGAGCGTAGCTGGCAGGACCTTTATACTGCTTCGGAGGCATGCCGTCTTTTTTGTGCAAACCTTGCAGGTCCTCCCGTGCCTCAGGTGTATCTTTTGTCTTCCCATACACGCCCAAGAAGCCTAGCAGGTTCACGCAAAGGTTCTTCGTCACGTGCATCACGTCGATTGAGGAGCGGACCTCTAGGTATTTCCAGTAGGGTAGGTCCCAAAATATAGATTTCTTCTTCCACATGGGTGCGTGTCCCTCAGCGTCATTCGGAACAGCTAGTCCACCGGGACCCTTTCCAAAGATTACGTAGTGTAAATCATTGACCATAGCAAGCACGTGATCACCGGTGCGCATGGCGGGCTTCTTCCGGTGATCTGCCTCGCATTTGAAATGCTTGCCTTTCTTTCGACATTGATGGTTGGTCGGAAGAAATCGACGATGGCCCAGGTACACATTCTTCCTGCATTTGTCCAGGTATATACTTTCAGTGTCATCTAAACAGTGCGTGCATGCGTGGTATCCTTTGTTTGTCTGTCCTGGAAGGTTACTGAGAGCGGGCCAATCGTTGATGGTCACGAACAGCAACGCCTTAAGGTTAAATTCCTCCTGTCTGTGCTCATCCCACGTACGTACACCATTTCCATTCCACAGCTGTAAAAGTTCTTCAACTAATGGCCTTAGGTACACATCAATTTCGTTGCCAGGTTGCTTAGGGCCTTGGATGAGAACTGGCATCATAATGAACTTCCGCTTCATGCACATCCAAGGAGGAAGGTTATACATACATAGAGTCACGGGCCAGGTGCTGTGATTCCTGCTCTGCTCCCTGAAAGGATTAATGCCATCCGCGCTTAAAGCAAACCATACATTCCTTGGGTCCTTTGCAAACTCATCCTAGTACTTTCTCTCGATTTTTCTCCACTGCGACCCGTCAGCGGGTGCTCTCAACTTCCCATCTTTCTTTCGGTTCTCACTGTGCCATCACATCAACTTGGCATGCTCTTCGTTTCTGAACAGACGTTTCAACCGTGGTATTATAGGAGCATACCACATCACCTTCGCAGGAACCCTCTTCCTGGGGGGCTCGCCGTCAACATTACCAGGGTCATCTCGTCTGATCTTATACCACAATGCACCGCATACCGGGCATGCGTTCAGATCCTTGTATGCACCGCGGTAGAGGATGCAATCATTAGGGCATGCATGTATCTTCTCCACCTCCAATCCTAGAGGGCATATGACCTTCTTTGCAGCGTATGTACTGTCGGGCAATTCGTTATCCTTTGGAAGCTTCTTCTTCAATATTTTCAGTAGCTTCTCAAATCCTTTGTCAGCCACAGCATTCTCTGCCTTCCACTGCAGCAATTCCAGTACGGTACCGAGCTTTGTGTTGCCATCTTCGCAATTGGGGTATAACCCTTTTTTGTGATCCTCTAACATGCGATCGAACTTCAGCTTCTCCTTTTGACTTTCGCATTGCGTCCTTGCATCGACAATGACCCGGCGGAGATCATCATCATCGAGCACATCGTCTGGTTCCTCTTGATCTTCAGCAGCTTCACCCGTTGCAGCATCATTGGGCACATCGTCTGGCTCCTCTTGATCTTCACCAGCTCCCCCCATTGCAGCATCACCGTATTCAGGGGGCACATAGTTGTCATCGTACTCTTCTTCTTCACTGTCTTCCATCATAACCCCTATTTCTCCGTGCCTCGTCCAAACATTATAGTGTGGCATGAAACCCTTGTCAAGCAGGTGGGACTGAAGGATTTTCCGGTTAGAGTAAGACCTCGTATTCCCACATTCAGTGCATGGACAACACATAAAACCATTCTGCTTGTTTGCCTCAGCCGCATCGAGAAACTCATGCACGCCCTTAATGTACTCGCGGGTGTGTCTGTCACCGTACATCCATTCCGGTTCATCTGCGTGCATTATATATAATTAAGTGTCCAAATTAATAGAAGTTCATCATCACATTAAAACCAAAGTGCATACATAGTTCTCATCTAACAACATATAGCTCTCCAGAGCATCTAATTAATTAAACCATACATTGAAACTATGTAAAACATTTCAATGCGAAAACAAATGCGATCATAATCGCAACCAAGGTAACAATTGATCCAACGGCATAATGATACCAAGCCTTGGTATGAATGGCATATTTTCTAATCTTTCTAATCTTCAAGCGCATTGCATCCATCTTGATCTTGTGATCATCGACGACATCCGCAACATGCAACTCCAATATCATCTTCTCCTCCTCAATTTTTTTATTTTTTCCTTCAACAAATTGTTTTCTTCTTAAACTAAATTTGACCTCTCGACAATAGGGTCGGTTGGCATTTCCGATTCACATACATCCTACATAAATAAAATCTATGTCACGTTGGTCGGCATAATTTTCATAAACAATAAATGAACCAACAGTTATAAAGATAATATATATACCACATCCGAATCATAGACAGGACGAGGGCCGACGGGGGCGGATACCAAAACCATCGCACTATATAAGATGCAATAATAAAAGTAAGAAAATAATACAAGTATCTATGTAAAAATACAAGTAAGAATATTTTTCCTTTCAGAAGGAAGATAAGAACAAGAGGCTCGCCACGGTGGTGCCGGCGATGAGCTCGGCGCGGGTGATCGACGGCGGTGAAGACGGGGACGGGGCGTGACGGACCGCTAAACCTAGGCAAATATTATTGAAAATGGAGCTTGGAGGTCGAGCTTGGAGAGGAGAAAGCTTAAGTAGTGTGGCTTGGGCATTCCACCGAACACCTTGTGTGCATAGGAGGTGAGCTAGAGCACCACCAAGCCCTCTCCCCCTCGGCTAGAGAAAAACAGAGCACTGGGGTGCTCTGCTCGCGAGCGAGGGGTATATATAGGCATCTCATTGGTCCCGGTTGGCGACATGAGGCAGGACTAAAGGGGAGCCTTTGGTCCCGGTTCAAGCCACCAACCGGGACCAATGGTGGTGGGCCAGGAGCGAAGCCCATTGGTCCCGGTTCATCCCACCAACCGGGACCAAAAGGTCCAGATGAACCGGGACCAATGGCCCACGTGGCCCGGCCGGCCCCTTGGGCTCACGAACCGGGACCAATGCCCACATTGGTCCCGGTTCTGGACTGAACCGGGACTAATGGGCTGACCCGGCCAGGACCAAAGCCCTGTTTTCTACTAGTGAAGCCAAGTTCTATAATGAAATATTCCCACTAGTATATGAAAGTGACAACATAGGATACTCTCTATCATGAAGATCATGGTGTTACTTTGAAGCACAAGTGTGGAAAAAGGACAGTAGCATTGCCCCTTCTCTCTTTTTCTCTCATTTTTCTATTTTATTCGGGCCTTTCTCCATTTTTATGGCCTTTTTTCCTCCAGAGTCTCATCCCGACTTATGGGGGAATCATGGTCTCCATCATCCTTTCGTCACATGGGACAATGCTCTAATAATGATGACCATCACACTTTTATTTACTTACCACTCAAGAATTACAACTCGATTCTGAGAAAAAAATATGACTCTATGTGAATGCCTCCGATGGTGTATCGGGATGTGCAATTAATCAAGAGTGACATGTGTGGAAGAATTATGAAGGTGGCTTTGCCACAAATATGATGTCAACTACATGATCATGCATAGCAATATGACAATGATAAAGCATGTCATAATAAACGGAAAGGTGGAAAGTTGCATGGCAATATATCTCGGAATGGCTATGGAAATGCCACAATAGGTAGGGATGGTGGTTGTTTTGAGGAAGGTAAATGGTGGGTTTATGGTACCAGCGAAAGTTGCGCGGTACTAGAGAGGCTAGCAATGGTGGAAGGGTGAGAGTGTGTATAATCCGTGGACTCAACATTAGTCATAAAGAACTCACATACTTATTACAAAAATCTATTAGTTATCAAAAGAAAGTACTACACGCATGCTCCTAGGGGGATATATTGGTAGGAAAAGACCATCTCTCGTCCCCGACCGCCACTCATAAGGAAGACAATCAAAAAATAAATCATGCTCCGACTTCATCACATAATGGTTCACCATACGTGCATGCTACGGGAATCACAAAATTTAACACAAGTATCTCTCAAATTCACAACTACTCAACTAGCATGACTCTAATATCACCATCTTCATATCTCAAAACAATCATAAGGAATCAAACTTCTCATAGTATTCAATGCACTTTATCTGAAAGTTTTTATTATACCCATCTTGGATGCCCATCATATTACGACTAATTTTATAGCCAAAGCAAATTACCATGCTGTTCTAAAAGACTCTCAAAATAATATAAGTGAAGCATGAGAGATCAATAATTTCTATAAAATAAAACCACCACCGTGCTCTAAAAAGATATAAGTGCACTGGTGCACGTCGGTCCCAAACAAACGGTTTTTAACCCATTTCCGCGATGGCATTTGGAACTGTCGCCAAGTGAGTATGTGCGATAGGGTGTCCTTCGCACACGACCAAGAAATCATCGGGGATAGGCCCTCCTAGGACCCAGGCTGGGGCCGTGTGCGATCGGGCGAGGCATCGAAACCCAATCATTTCCGTAGGTATGTACAGCCCACATGGTAATCCGAGAAAATCATTTTCGTAGGTATGTACATCCCACACGGTGACTCCCAGAAAAACATTTCCGTAGGTATGTATATCACACACAGTCAATCCAAGGAATAGGTTTTCGTTCTTATGTACATCCCACACAGTCAATCCAGGGAAAACGTTTCTGTTTGTATGTATATCCCACACAGTTTTATGTGTAGGCTCGTGTGTGAAAGGTGTAACTATCATACACGGTTTGCCATGCTTAACTGTTTGCTTTTATCAACTATATCACACACAATTTGATGAAGAAAACCGTGTGGTATTGGGCTATCTATCACAAGCGCTTTTACTTCTAGAACCATTTGCAAATATCCATGACACATTTAGCAGGTTTATTAGTTTACAATTAATAATTCAAGTATTACGCAAATTCATATTTCATATCGAATAGTTGTTTGCCAATTTCATATCAGACACATAAATATATTATAACATCACAGTACGGTAGCTACATGAAAACAGCACACTACAACATATAGCTAGTTCAACTTCATAAGAACAATATATTCATTTCCCTAATCGAGATTATCCAGGCTCGTCTTATCCACCTCTGCTTTCAGTTCAGTAAGAACCCTTTTGCACGGGCCAATTGGGAAAGTGCCTCCTCCTTCGCCAACACCATCTTAGCAAAGTCTGATTTAAAAAATCTGAGCTCATTCTCTACCTTCAACTTTGTATCCCCCATCTTGAAATATGCTTCAGCGTTGACAATACTTTCTCTAAGCCTACGTGTATTCTCTTCCTCATACATGCTCCAGAGCTTCGCTAGGCACATCTTCAAAGACTGTGGCCACTCTTGATAAACCCACTCCAAGTAAGAACACTTCCGTTCATCCTATAATATTTAAAACTAGATCAGTAACAATTGTAGGGGAAATGGGTTTATAGAAATATAGAAAATCACCTATGCTTATTTTGAAAAACTGAAGAAACATGTTAATTATGTCATATCTTCTCAAAAAGGTCAATGTGCAAATGAAATAATTGGTATTGAGACAACAACCAAATTCTGGAACATCAAAAGCTATAATTAACTACAACGATGCTACAAGTTCTTACTCATGTACAATAAATAACAAATTGAACATTTTATGAGGAAGGTAAATATAACTACAACAACATAGCGACAGTGTTTGGATGATAGCAAATTGATACTAACAGGTGTGTACATGCGCAAATTTAGTAACATAGAACTAATAGCACTGAGGCCGTCCACTATGTATGCCCAAACTGGGGTAAAGACAACTCTTGCTACATCTCGCACCGGTGCCCTGAACTGGCGAGCCGATGCAGCGGAAAAAAATTAGGGACCTGGACTCGGGAGCACGTAGTTGCTCCGATGCCCAGTTCCTTCATGCCATAAAGATTTAGTATTTTACTGCTTGGCTGCTCCGATGTGTGGACCAAAGTTGGCTGCAAAAACTGCTGAAGCGGTGCCAAATAATTTTCTAATGGCACGGCTGATGAGATGGCAACAATTTAAGATACTAGCACTACTGCAGGATGCTGCTAACGCGACACTACGATTAGAGACCCTTTCACGAAAATGTGTGCGATGCATCAATCACAAAAGGGTATGTAAAAAAACTGTCAAAAAAGGTGCAAAACGTTTGCAATGGAGGATGCATCAAACACGGTTCAGATTTTAGTTGCGTGTGCGATCCAGGGCATACGGTTCAGTCCAATGAACTATTTGCGATGAGGCGGTACAAAAGAAACGGGGCAGCCTGATGAAGGCATAAGTGGTATAGAGAATACGGTTCACTCGGATGAACTGTTTGTGATTAGGCAACACAAAAGAAACGGGCAGCCAGATGAAGGTGTGTGCGATATACAGCATACGGTTCACTCGGATGAACTGTTTGTGATTAGGCAACACAAAAGAAACGGTCAACCAGATCAAGGTGTGTGATTGAGGGCATACGCTTCAGAAGGATTAACTGTTTGCGATTAGGCAACAGAACAGAAACGGGTAAGCCAGATCAAAGTTTCTGTGATTGATGGCATACACTTCACATGGATGAACTATTTGCGATTAGCCACAACAAACTGAAACTGTTAGATAGATCCACGTGTGTTTGCTAGACGGGCACACCCATTCTAATTAAAAGAAGCATGCGCGATGGTAATAATGAGGGCGCACGGTTATTGGAACAAGACGTGTGCTAACATATAGCCACGTCGTAGAACAGGTGCTCGGGCGCCATTAATGGAGACGTTGGGTGGGAGGTGCGCGGCGGGTAGCGGTCAAAGGGCTCTCCTCCCAATGAGCACGCGTAGAGGTCTGATCGCACGCCTCCCATACTCAAATAGCTACCCCGCACGGCACCTCCTAGCCAATAAAAAAAGGTGACGCGTGGCCGCACGTAATTGGTAAGTCGAACGCCCATGGTTTCAATAATACTTGTGTTTCTGATTTGTAACGTGACAGCACTTGTTCCAAAATGACTTTGTTGATTGTTAATGTGTGGGCCTTCGCAAATTGGACAGAAAAATTACCATAGCATGTTGGTGCCATGTCATGAGACCATGCCAAGTTTCATGATTTTCAGGCGTCTTTTGGAATTACAAGAATTAAAGAACCAAGTTTCTCAATCTTTCCGTCCAAGCCACGACGCCCAGATGTTTGAATTTCACTCGCATCTCTTGCATGGGACCTAGAAATTCACCCAAGGACACACATGTGATTTTTCAAACAACTTTGGTGCACTGGAGCATGTGCTTGTAGTTCAAATTTGAATTATGCACATTAAATGCCCAGAAACTCAATTAATGTATAAAAAGGCCAAATGAACACGGAATAATTCCAAAATTTAGTACGGTACTACTATTTTGTCTAATCTGACTGTGTAAAAAAATTAAGGCGGGAGAAGGCAGTGTATGTATATCGTTTTGCACACGGAGGTGACACGTCCCCTCTCAGAACCACGAGAATTCTTGAGGGAAGCTCCGGTTTGCAAGAATCTTACATCGAAGCTTGTCCCAATTCGGCCAAAAAATTACCACGGCATGTTGGTGCCATGTCATGACATCATGCCTAGTTTCATGATTTTCAGGCGTGTTTTGAAATTACAGGAATTAAAAAAACCAAGTTTCTCAATCTTTTCGGCCGAGCCACGACGCCCAGATGTTTGAATTTCACTCCCATCTCTTGCATGGGACCTAGAAATTCACCCAATGACACACATGTGATTTTTCAAACAACTTTGGTGCACTGGAGCATGTGCTTCTAGCTCAAATTTGAATTATGCACATTAAATGCCCATAAACTCAACTAATGTATAAAAAAGCAAAACGAGCCCGGAATAAATCCAAAATTTAGCACGGTACTTCTATTTGGTCTAATATGGCTGTGTAAAAAAATTAAGGCGGGAGAAGGCAGTGTACATATGTCGTTTCGCACACGGAGGTGACATGCATGTTCCCTCTCGGAACCACGAGCATTCTTGAGGGAAGCTCCGGTTTGCAAGAATCTTACACCAAAGCTTGTTCCAATTCGGCCAAAAAAATTACCGCAGCATGTTCATGCCATGTCATGACACCATGCCAAGTTTCATAATTTTTAGGCGTGTTTTGGAATTATAGGAATTAAAAAACCAAGTTTCTCAATCTTTCCGGCCGAGCCACGACGCCCAGATGTTTGAATTACACTCCAATCTCTTGCATGGGACCTAGAAAATTCACCCAAGGACACACATGTGATTTTTCAAACAACTTTGGTGCACTGGATCCCGTGCTTGTAGTTCAAGTTTGAATTCTGCACTTTAAATGCCAAAAACTCAATTAATGTATAAAAAAGGCCAAACGAACACGGAATAATTCCAAATTTAGCACCATACTTCTATTTGTTCTAATCTAGCTGTGTAAAAAAATAAGGCGGGAGAAGGCAGTGTACGTATGTCGTTTCGCACAAGGAGGTGACACGTTCCCTCTCGGAACCACGAGCCTTCTTGAGGGAAGCTCCGGTTTGCAAGAAGCATACGCCAAAGCTTGTCCCAATTTGGCCAAAAAAATTACCGTAGCAGGTTGGTGCCATGTCATGAGACCATGCCAAGTTTCATGATTTTCAGGCGTGTTTTGGAATTACAGGAATTAAAAAACCAAGTTTCTCAAGCTTTCCGACCGAGCCATGACGCCGAGATGTTTGAATTTCACTCCCATCTCTTGCATGGGACCTAGAAATTCACCCAAGGACACACATGTGATTTTTCAAACAACTTTGGTGCACTAGAGCACGTGCTTGTAGCTCAAATTTGAATTATGCCCATTAAATGCCCAGAAACTCAATTAATGTATAAAAAGGCGAAACGAGCCCTGAATAATTCCAAAATTTAGCACGGTACTTCTATTTGGTCTAATCTGGCTGTGTAAAAAAATTAAGGCAGGAGAACGCAGTGTCCGTATGTCGTTTCACACACGGAGGTGACACGTTCCCTCTCAGAACCACGAACCTTCTTGAGGGAAGCTCCGCTTTGCAAGAAGCTTACACCAAAGCTTGTCCCAATTCGGCCAGAAAATTTACTGCAGCATGTTGGTGCCATGTCATGACACCATGCCAAGTTTCATGATTTTCAGCCGTGTTTTGGATTTACAGGAATTAAAAAACCAAGTTTGTCAATCATTCCAACCGAGCCACGACACCCAGATGTTTGAATTTTATTCCCATTTCTTGCATGGGACCTATAAATTCACCCAAAGACACGCATGTGATTTTTCAGCAAACTTTGGTGCATTGGAGCATGTGCTTGTAGTTCAAATTTGAATTATGCACAATAAATGCCCAAAACCTCAATTAATGCATAAAAATGCCAAACGAACTTGGAATAATTCCAAATTTAAACACGACACTCACGTACTAGTTGCATGTTCACTGTACGTAAATGTTCTAGCAATTCAAACACCATCCTTTCCCTCCGTAACACCATTTTGTCTTTCAAAACATAATGAAAAAATCAGGTATACCACAAACAGTTTACTAGAAAGAATCGTGTGGGATGCAATATAAAATATCTTGGCGCACCGTCTTGTCTGGCTTACGCAGGAAACTTTGTCGTATACAGTCCACCGTCCCCGCTTGAACGACACTTGCGCGCCAGTTTCTCACGGCACCGAGCAAAAAAAATTGCCACCGCGGAAATATCTATCTCCCCGCCCCCTCCCTCCTACCAAAAGCCGCATTTCCATTGTTCCTCCTTCCTTTCCAAGTTCAAACCTTCACTTCTGCTTACTGGCAGCTCAGCCTCCTCGCAGGCGACCCTTCTTCTTGCAGCGCCGCCTCCTCGCCGGCGACCCTTCTTCTTGCAGCGCCGACTCCTCGCCGGTGACCCTTCTTCTTGCAGCGCTGCTTCCTCGTCGGCGACCCTTCTTCTTGATGCGCGGCCTCCTCGCCGCCGACCCTCTTCTTGCTGCGCGGCCTCGTCGATATGGTCAGGTAATCCACACCCCACCCACACCATCCTCCTCCTTTCCCATCCCACATGCCCCGACTGACGGGCGACACCTTCCACCGAAATCACTTCCCCCCTCCTCCAATTTAGCTCCGCCAACAGCCATTTTACACGCAGTATAACATGGAGCTGAGTAGCATGCAGCCGCACGTGCGGACGAGATTGCTATGGCTGACATGCGTGTCGACCGCCAGATCTTGGAGGAGCACCTCGTCTTCAAGGCCACCGTTGACACCACCGCACGGTTGTCTACTTTAAAATACAGTTCATGATGTTTTCTCCAGGCCACCGCCAATGCATTCTAGTGAAGTTTGGTCCTCTAAAATGTAATGTCCAGTTAACACTTTGGTCCAACAATTGCTACATTTCGTAGTACTGTTCTCAAGTATTCTTTGTTTTGTTAACTATCTTATCTTCTAGTAGATGTTCTATTCTGCAATGTCGTGCTCAGTTAACTATTTTGGTTCATTTGGTCTGATGTCCATTTAACTTTTTGGTTCAGTTCTGCAATTTGATTTTCATTTGATGTGGGTACAATTTTGTATTGTTATGCATGTGACACCAATCGAATTTGGCTGTACTCAATACATATTCTACTAATAGTATGGCAACTCTCAGTTACACTGATCAAGATCTTCCTTATGTGTGTTGCAGGGAAACAATGGGAGACACTGCGGTTTACCATCGAGGTTTGTTCAAGCAGGGTCCTTTGGCTAATAGCACATTATTGTGCAGTTGCAGCAATCATTCTAATATTTAGTTTTCTTAAAATTTGGTCTTGCACATGTAGTTCCTGCTGTCAGAGGCTTAGACCCACTGTTCGACCCATTTTGCATAAGGGGAAATGAGATGTCCATGAATATCAGTCAAGTCAAGAAACTCAGGAAGATTGCTAGGATGAAGAAACTTGCGACGAATAATAGCAAGATCTTTGTTTGCACAATGAAGAAGACATCAATCAACTATAGGATGGTACCAACTCTTTTACCTTGTTTTCACCCCTTGCGCCATTTCAAAATTTACAATAGCGATTTATGCATACCTTGTTTTCAGTACTTTTCAAAGCAGTTCACCGATGATTACCTCTCAAACCACCTGCTTGGTCAAGAGGCAAGGAAGGTATTCATTCAACACCCACGGTACAATATTGAAGTCTTGCTGAAGAGGACGAAGGTTGGGCGGGCAATTATCCATAGCCACTGGCATAAAGTTGCAAGGAGATTCAACATCACTGAAGGCTCAATATTTTCCTTTCGCTTCTGCAGTTTCCCAGATGAGATTCATCTGTCCATTTACCGTGTATGATGCAACTTTCCAAAGGTTTTTTATGCTACATGTGAAACTTGGCGCTGTTGTGTAATGGCGTAACTGAGTGCTGAAGCTATCTGATGTAATTCGATTATGAAATCCTGGTTGCTTTTATACGAATATGAAATATTTGGCGTGTTTTATAAGAAATATCAGTTTGATTAGTACATGGATTATCAATAATAGGCTAATTACCCTACTTATTGGGGTTTTCTATTGCAAACGGTTACTCAGACAGCACCGTGGGCAATGAACTCAAACAACCCGCACGGTTTCTAGAAAGTAGGCGTGTTCGACCAACTAACAACCACACACGGCTTCCAGCAGCGAAATTTTTGCGTTAGTCCACCTTGCACAAATGTTTCCACACAAAGAACTGTGTGGGATGATACCTACGGAAATGATTTCTAGGATTCACCGTGTGGGATGTACATACCTACAGAAATGATTTCTGGGATTCACCGTGTGGGATGTACAAACCTACGGAAATGATTTCTGGGATTCACCATGTGGGATGTACATACCTACGGAAATGATTGGGTTTCCATGCCTCACCCGTTCGCACACGACCCCAGCCTGTGTCCCGCGAGGGCCTATCCCCGACGATTTCTGGGTCGTGTGGGAAGGACCCCCTATCACGCACACTCACTTGGCTTCCAAATTCCGTCGCGGAAATGGGTTTTAAACCGTTTGTTTAGGACGTCATTGTACCAGTGTAGGTACAAACTGTGACACTGTCTTAGGATGTGTTTGGTTGAAGGTGCGGTATGAATGGGTTGGGACCGTGATAGTGTCTGAATCACATCTAACAAATGATTTGTAACAACGAAATAGGGTCTAACCTTCTCTGCACATGCCAGAAACTTCCTCCCACTATCCACAAAATTAAACGCAACTAGCTTCACCCATGGAGATTGATGGTCACAACGAGCAGATAGATCTTCAGCCACCCCACTCCATTCGTTGCTAGTGATGGTCTTATGGGACTATAAGAGGAAGAAATGACTCAAATCTACCGCCTGGTAAAAATCCTTCATTCCAAGTCATAGCCCGAGAGAGAGAAGAGAGGCATACCCAGCTGGTGAAGGAGTAGTCGCCGGAGGAGGAACCGCTGGAGAGGTCTTTGAAGAAGACCATGGCGACCCCGGTGGTAGGATGCGAGACGGCGAGAGCGAGGAAGCGGCTATAGCTTAGAAAGGAAGGAAGGAAGGAAGGAGGAAACAGGGGAAATGTGACTTGTGGTCGGGGATAAAAAGGGGTGGGGAAGGGGGGAAGGGGGGCGGGGGTTGATATTTTGGTGGTAGGCCAAAATTTTGGAAATGTGGAGGGAAACTTTGCGCGCGGTGCCGCCGGACCATTCACTTTGAACGATTGTGTGCATCACAAATGATTCTTTTGCTTTACGCGCATGGGATGAGTTTGATAATTCAAATTTCTGGTGGAAATTTCTCCGGGTACGTCATTGAATAGTTTAACATTGCTTGCTAATTTGGGCACACAAAAGAGCGTACAGCAAACAGACCACACTTACTGAATCGAGCAATTTTAGTAATTAAACAAAGCCAGTTGACCTAAACATTTCTCTAACAAAAGACTAGCATTAAAAACAAAGCCTAAGTACGCATAATTTTAACAAATCCGCTGCCGCGCCGGCCTATGCATCGCCGGTGTGAGATGAGACATCGATGACTTGTCCTGGCGACATGCCGCCATTGGTGGAATCCGCGTCCCCCCTGCTGAAGTCGACCGCGTCCTCGTCCTCGGCGCCGCCCTCAAGGTTGTAGTACTCGTAGTAGTGGCTACGCCAGAGCTCGCAATGGTACTCGAACGCCGATTCATCGACGGACAGACTCTTCTCCACCTCGACCACGGCCACGCGCAACTCCTCCTCCTGGCGCTCCTCGATCTCCGCCGCCTCCTGCATCTCCAGCTCCTGCTCGGCGACCTCATGAGGAAGCAGGTGCTCCATGGCCACTGCCACCTTTTTCAGACGTGGCTTGCATGCTGGAGTCCGAGGTGGCCTGGAATATCTTGGCATGTGCATCCTTTGTCTTGGCGTGGATGACCTCGACCCGGGCCAGGGCGACATCAGCGGCACGGACGGCAGCTCGAGCGCTCTTGGCGTTTGCAGCCGTCATCGCAGCAGTAGCTGCAGCCGTCTCGGCCGCTACAGCTGCCTTGTCAGCTGCCGCAGATGCCGTCTCGATGAAAGAGGACGCACTCAATGCGGATGCGGCGGCACTCTCGGCGTAGGCGGCCGCGCTCTCGGCGCAGGGGGCCACGCTCGGGGGGACGCGGCCATCGTATGAGCCTTCACGAAGCGTTTCCACGGCGTCGTCTTTGCAAGAAGGGGGTGCGGGAATGGGGGCCGGGATTCCTGGATTCGGGGGTTGCCGGCACTGGAGCAGACGAGCCGGCGAAGCTTAAGGAGGGAGACTTAAATAGACCCAGGTATTTTCATCGCAAACGGTTCCTAGAAAACAACTATGTGTGATGTTGTAGATATTTTTTTAGCTATGAAAGAAGAATTTTGAGTACAGTGGCAACGGATGGTGTTTTAAATATACGAGAAATTTTGTAGTACTAATACAATTGTCATGTCAAATTTGGAAAATTTCAGGGGTCATCTGACCTTTTAAGACATTTAAGTGATTTTCTAGCTATTTAATGACCGTAATTGAAATTTGAACTACATGTACATGCAACAGCTAACCATAACGGTTTGAAAGCTCATATTTTGTGTACTTGTGTGCGATTTAATTCCATGTGCAGTAAATTGGAAGGAATTTTCAAACATATTGGTCTCAAGGCTATGACACAATTAATTGAGCATGGAGTGACATGGCATTTTAATTCCAAAAAATTAAAAAAATCAGAAACACATGAAACCTTGGTTGATGTAATGTCATACCACGAAGATGATGTGGAAAAAAAATTGGCATGTTTGACGAAATTTGGACACACACCCCTCACAAACCGGAGCAACTCACTAGAAGGCTCGTAGTTCCGAGAGGGAATAATGCATGTTTGATGACGAACGGGAGATAGCTTCCTCTTACGGCCTTCAATTTTTTCCTATGTTTAACGTGCACTGCTACAACTGTAATGTGAAAATTTGGAAAATTCTAGGGGTCATTTCACATTTTAAAGACATTTAAGTGATTTTCTAGCCACTTAATTCAAATTTGAACTACATCTACATGCAACGCCTAACCATAATGGTTTGACAAATCATATTTGTGTACTTGTGTGCGAGTTAATTCCATGTGTAGTAAATTAGAAGGAAATTTCAAACATATTTGTCTCACGGCATGGACACATGCATATGTATGCATGGAGTGACATGGCATTTTAATTCCAAAAAAATAAAAAAAATCAGAAACACATGAAACCTTGGTTGATGTAATGTCATGCCACCAAGATGATGTGGTAAAAAAATTGGCATGTTTGATGAAAGTTTGGACACACACCCCTCACAAACCGGAGCAACTCACTAGAAGGCTCGTGGTTCCGAGAGGGAACAATGCGTGTTTAATGACGAATGGGATATAGCTTCCTCTTACGGCCTTCAATTTTTTTGTACGTCTAACATGCACTAATACAACTGTCATGTGAAATTTTGGAAAATTTCAGGGGTCATTTGACCTTTTAAAGACATTTAAGTGATTTTCTAGCCATTTAATGACCGTAATTCAAATTTGAACTACATCTACATGCAATGCCTAACCATAACGGTTTGAAAAATCATATTTTTGTGTACTTGTGTGCGAGTTAATTCCATGTGCAGTAAATTAGAAGGAATTTTCAAATATATTGGCCTCAAGGCATAGGCACACATGCATGGAGTGCCATGGCATTTTAATTCCAAAAAAAAATAAAAAATGATCAAAAAAACATGAAACCTTGCTTGATTTAATGTCATTCCACCAAGATGATGTGGTAAAAAAATTGGCCTGTTTGATGAAAGTTTGGACACACACCCCTCACAAACCGGAGCAACTCACTAGAACGTTCGTGGTTCCGAGAGGGAACAATGCATGTTTGATGACGAACGGGATATAGCTTCCTCTTACGGCCTTCAAAAATTTTTCTATGTTAAACATGCACTAATACAACTGTCATGTGAAAATTTGGAAAATTTCAGGGGTCATTTGACCTTTTAAAGACATTTAAGTAATATATCTGGTGTCAAAAAAGAAAATGTAAAGATCTGGCAAGACAACCGGCCCCCACATGATTGGCACTCTATCTCGCGGCTCAAAGTTTGGTAGGTGAGTAGCGGGGAACATTAATCAGACACGGTTCTGCATTGGAAACCGTCAGCTATTATGTTCACACATGGATTTTGGCTATTATCTTCACACACAAATTTTGTTGCGGGAATCGTGTGTAATTCAAACTACAGTACTCATAAATTCCGGTGACCGGCGTGTGTACTGTCCCCGTCCATCTAGATTCCCACCGCCAATAAATACTACCTTGCTCACGTCGTCCCGCCTGCATTCTCATCTACATCCTCCCCTCGCTTGCCCTCTCTCTCTCTATCTCTCTCTCTCAAATCTCTGCCATGGCACTGCCGGTCTGCCCACGCGCCGATGAGGAGTCGCCGCCTCTCGAGGACGCTCACTCGATTAGCAGCGACGAGGACCCCTACGCGCCGTCTGACGAGGTTGCGCCGGACCCCCAAGTTTGGATTGGTTTTGGGGCCAGTACAATCTTTGTTTGTGGAAGTCGCTGCCGCCGGCTGAGAAAGCCAGGCAAGTGGCGTTCAAGAAGGAGATAGCGGAGGAGGAAGCTAGGTACCAGGCGGCCTGTGAAGCCCGTGATGCCTCCTGGAAAAAGGAGGCGGCGGAGCTTTGGGGGCGGGCGCGTCATCATGCCGAGGAGGTGTACGAAGACGGGTACTTCGCGGGGAAGGTCATAGGCGCTGGGCGCCTCGTCGCTGCATGGAGGTGGGCCGATAAGCTCCAGCGTGCCACCGACGAGGAGCTCCGGTGGGCACCCAACGAAATGGCAAGATCGGTCGCACGCGTCCGCCAGCAAGAGGCAGATCGGTACGTCAAGCGCTGCGAGGCAGAGGAGGCAGAGTACTGCCTCCGCACTGCGAAGACGCCGCGCACCAGGGAGCTGCTGGCGAGGGGCTGCTGGAATACTAGCCCCAGGAGGGATTATTAGTTTTGGTATTGTTCGTTTTCAATTTTATGCATTGTACCTAGTAGTTAAGTATCATCATGTATACGATGCGTTTTCAATTTCATTATGAATTCTATTTTCTATATGTTTTTGTGTACTAATTTGAATCTAGATGTTATCATCCATATACACAGAATAAAAAGCGTATATACACACATTGAAACAGAACATATAAGAATGGAAAACAGAGTACACACATTGAAATAGAGCAATAGTATGATTGCTATGAATACATAGCTATCCACGTCGAAACAACTTTTCAAAATAAAATGCGTCCATGAGACCATGACCAGTAGCCCTTGCCTATGGTAGCTCTTGGCCCTACCTGAACTCGTGCAGGCGTTCATCCAAGTGGTCGGCAAGCTCACGGTACATCTGGAGCGCGATCTCGAGCTCCAAGTTGGCTATTTCATCGGAGATCACCAGCTCGAGGATGCGACAACCATGTTCCTCTACTGCGCCCAGGTGGACACCTGGGACAAGGAGGTGGTCGAGCCTATGGACAGGTGAGGAAATGGAGGGAAACGGTGGCGTGTTCATAAAACACCATCAATTAATGGAAACTTAGCATAGAAGGAACATCGAGCTAGCACAAGAAGGAGATGATGATCAGATGAACACAAACCACACTAGGGAACCGTTTCTGTTATTATCGGTATTTGCACACATTTCTGATTACAAACCTATTTGCCGCGTATCACAAGCATCTTGTTATATTGAACCGTTTCTATTCTCTTGCCTCAACGCAAACAGTTCATCCGAGTGAACCGCATGCCGTATATCGCACACACCTTCATCTGGCTGCCCGTTTCTTTTATGTTGCCTAATCACAAAGAGTTCATCCGAGTGAACCGTATGCTGTATATCGCACACACCTTCATCTGGCTGCCCATTTCTTTTGTTCCTCCTCATTGCAAATAGTTAATTGAGCTGAACCGTATGCCCTGCATCACACACGCAACTAAAGTCTGAACCGTGTTTGATGCATCCTCCATTGCAAAAGTTTTGCACCTTTTTTGACGGGTTTTTTACACCACCGTTTGCGATTATGGCATCGCACATAGTTTTGTCGAAGGGTCTCTGATCGTAGTGTCGCGTTAGCAGCATCCTACAGTAGTGGTAAAGCACTAGAGCAAAATTATCTAGCTCAAAAGATATAAGTGAAGCACATAGAGTATGCTAATAAATTTCGACACATGCGTGTCTCTCCCAAAAGGTGTGTACAGCAAGGATGATTGTTGTAAACTAAAAAGCAAGGACTCAAATCATACAAGATGCTCCAACCAAAACACATATCATGTGGTGAATAAAAATACAGCCTCAAGTAAAGTTACCGAAAGAGGGGATGCCTTCCAGGGCATCCCCAAGCTTAGGCTTTTGGTTGTCCTTGAATTTTACCTTGGGGTGCCTTGGGCATCCCCAAGCTTAGGCTCTTGCCACTCCTTATTCCAAAATCCAGCAAATCTTTACCTAAAAACTTGAAAACTTCACAACACAAAACTTCAACACAAAATCTCATGAGCTCCGTTAGTATAAGAAAATAAACCACCACTTTAAGGTACTGTAATGAACTCATTCTTTATTTATACTGGTGTTAAACGTACCGTATTCCAACTTCTCTATGGTTCATACCCCCCCCCCCCGATACTACCCATAGATTCGTCAAAATAAGCAAACAACACACGAAAAACAGAATCTATCAAAAATAGAACAATCTATAGCAATCTGGAGATTCGAATACTTCTGTAACTCCAAAATTTCTGAAAAAATAGGATGACCAGGATAAAAAGTATATTGATCTACTGCTGTTTGAATTGGTATTTTATCACTCTGTGGTAAAAAATGATAATTATTTTCGTGAGCGCATACTTTCTGTTTTTCTCAGCAAGATCAAACAACAATCACCCAAGAAGATCCTAAAGGCTTTACTTGGCACAAAAACTAATTAAGACATAAGAAACACAATCATAACATAAGCTAGATGAATTATTTATTACTAAACAGGAACAAAAAGCAAAGAAAAAAATAAAATTGGGTTGCCTCCCAACAAGCGCTATCATGTAACGCCCCTAGCTAGGCATAAAAACAAGAATAGATCTAGGTATTGCCATCTTTGGTATGCAATTCTTCAATTGAACACACATAACCCCTAGGAGGTTCTTTGTTTTTGTTAATGATCAAACTCCTAGGCAAGAAATCAAGAACTTCATTTGTAGCAAAAGGTTCCTTTTCCCTAAGATTTTTCAGAGTAACTCCTACCTTAGATCCGTATTGGGTAATTTGGTTGTGGATCTTTTTATCTAAATTTTCAATTAACTCTACAGTGGCAATTTTATTTTCAATAATATCAAGCCTTTGCATCACATGTTCCAAAGTTAAAATAGTTCCATTGACCAAAAGAGGTGGTGGGCCTAACAAATCTATCATAGCATTATAAGAATCAAAAGTATGGCTTCCAAGAAATTCCCTCCAGTAATGGTGTCAAGAACATATCTATTCCAAGGAGTGATGCCTACGTAAAAATTGCGAAGAAGAACGGAAGTAGATTGCTTTCTAGTAGATCTATTTTGAGCATTGCAAATTCTATACCAAGCATCTTTTAGGTTTTCTCCCTCCCTTTGTTTAAAATTAAGAACTTCATTATCAGGAGTATTAACAATGATAGGAGGACTAGCCATGAAGGCGAAACAAACGATCTAACACAAAGACGCACAAGAAGCAAGTGAAAAGAGATGAACGGAAAAGGGGCGAAGAAAAAGGCAAAGGTTTTTGAAAATCATTTTAGAAGTGGGGGAGAGGAAAATGAGAGGCGGATGGCAAATAATGTAATGCAAGGGAGAAGAATTTATGATGGGTACTTGGTATGTCTTCACTTGGCGTATATCTCCCCGGCAATGGCGCCAGAAATCCTTCTTGCTACCTCTTGAGCATGCGTTGGTTTTCCTTTGAAGAGGAAAGGGTGATGCAACAAAGTAGCGTAAGTATTTCCCTTAGTTTTGAGAACCAAGGTATCAATCCAGTAGGAGACAGCGCACAAGTCACCTAGTACCTGCACGAACAATCAAGAACCTTGCAACCAATGCGATAAAGGGGTTGTCAATCCCTTCACGGCCACTCACAAAAGTGAGATCTAATAAAGATAGTAAAGTAAATATTTTTGGTATTTACGTTGTATAGATTGGAAAGTAAAGATTGCAAAATAGTAAACAAGATGCGATGTAAATAAAAGAGATGCAATATAGTAAGAAAGAGAAACGGCGGCCATAGGTTTCACTAGTGGCTTCTCTCAAGATAGCATGTATTGCGGTGGGTGAACAAATTACTGCCGAGCAATTGATAGAAAAGTGCATAGTTATGAAGATATCACAGGCAATGATCATAAATATAGGCATCATGTCCGTGTCAAGTAGATCGAAACGATTCTACATCTACTACTATTACTCCACACATCGACCGCTATCCATCATGCATCTAGAGTATTAAGTTCATAAGAACAGAGTAACGCATTAAGCAAGATGACATGATGTAGATGGATAAACTCAAGCAATATGATATAAACCCTATCTTTTTATCCTAGATGGCAACAATACAATACGTGCCTTTCTGCCGCTACTATCACTGGGAAAGGACACCGCAAGATTGAACCCAAAGCTAAGCACTTCTCTCATTGCAAGAAAAATCAATCTAGTAGGCCAAACTAAACCGATAATTTGAAGAGACTTGCAAAGGTGTCGAATCATGCATATAAGAATTCAGAGAAAAACCAAATAATATTCATAGATAATCTTGTTCATAAACCCACAATTCATCGAATCTCGGAAAACACACCACAAAAGAGTATTACATCAAATAGATATCCAAGAACATCGAGGAGAACTTTGTATTGAGAATCAAAGAGAGAGAAGAAGCCATCTAGCTAATAACCCGAAGGTCTGTGGTAAACTACTCACGCTTCATCGGAGAGGCAATGGTGTTGATGTAGAAGCCCTCCGTGATCGATTCCCCCTCTGGCAGATCGCTGGAAAAGGCACCAATAATGGATCTCACGGGTAAAGAAGGTTGCGGCAGCGTAAAAGTGGTTCCGTGGCTCTCTGCGATGTTTCTAGGGTATAAGAGTATATATAGGCGAAAGAAGTACGTCGATGGAGCTACGAGGGGCCCACGAGGGTGGGGGCGTGCCTACCCCCCTAGGCGCGCCCTCCTACCTCGTGGCTGCCTCATGGAGTTCCATACTTCGACTCCAAGTCTTTTGGATTGCTTTCGGTCCAAGAAAGATCACCGCGAAGATTTCATTCCATTTGGACTCCGTTTGGTATTCCTTTTCTGCGAAACTCTAAAATAGGTAAAAAAAAACAGAAACTGGTACCAGGCCTCCGGTTAATAGGTTAGTCCCAAAATAATATAAAAGAGCATATTAAAGCCCATTAAACATCCAAAGCAGAAAATATAATAGCATGGAACAATAAAAAAATTTAGATACGTTGGAGATGTATCAACGGCATGGACGACGATGCCGGAGACGAACAAGGTCAAAACCCTCCGTTTATCGGATGACGGAGACTACCTCCACATACGACGTGTACATGGTGGACACACCCAAATAGGACGGCGACAACGGCAAGTAGAATCTGGTTGAGGACAAGCCTGACGAAGCACCTCCAAAACATCGATGTCAGCGGCGCCACTCAAAATTGCATCGCCAAAAAGATAGCAATACCGGCACCGAAGAGAATAACACTCCGGAGAACATCGAAGACCCCGAAGCCCCTGTCGAGCCAACATCCGAATAGGATGAGTGGGAGGATGGGCAAGTTAATCGAGACGGTCCTATCGGGAATGAAGACTCGGAGGACAGTAATTACCTACCGATCTTCGAAGAGGATGTGAGCCTCGGCGACAAAAATTTCATCATGCCGGAGGAACCCCTCGAACTAGAATGCTTCAAATGCCAGTTAATCGCCACTGCAAGAAGCCTAAAAAGAAGCAGAAGCAGCTTCAAGCTAATCAGGATATACTCAATTACAGATGGACTAACGTCCTGGTGGCCGAGGAATATGGCCTCGAGCGCCCAACTAAGAGTTACCCAAAGCGCAAGCTACTACCTCAATTCGATGACGAGGCCCTTGATCCCATACCGCCAAAGCATAAAGTTGCTGACGAGCCCGACTGACCCCAACGGGGACGGGACAGACCGACTACTCATGCCGAACACCAGCCCGCACCACCCCGGCCTCGAGGCAAGGAGATAACGGCCCCGGGCTATACCTACGACTTACACAAGGACCTCGACAATAGAGCCGGTCTGACAAGATCAATCTAAAGATCCAGGGGGTGTGCTCCAATGCGCGAGGGCGGCCTTCAGACTTGGCGGGACAGACACAACCTCGCACAGGCTGAACACCGTGTACAGACCCCGTACGAATTACGCCGTGATGCCGCCCGGTATAGAGGCGCCGCACACCCCCTATGCTTCACCGATGAGGTAATAGTGCACCAGTTCCCAGAAGGGTTTAAACCCGTGAACATTGAATCATATGATGGTACAATAGATCCCGCGGTATGGATTGAAGATTTTCTTCTCCACATTCACATGGTCCGCGGTGACGATCTACATGCCATCATATACCTCCCCCTAAAGCTTAAGGGACTAGCTCTGCACTGGTTAAACAGCCTCCCAGAAAATTCTATTGCCAACTGGGAAGATTTGGAAGATGCCTTTAGAGAGAACTTCCAAGGTACCTATGTACGACCCCCGGACGCCGATGACCTTAGTCACATAGTCCAACAACTCGGAGAGTCATCCCGAAAATTCTGGACAAGGTTCTTAATCAAAAAGAACCAAATCGTCGATTGTTCGGACGCCGAAGCCCTAGCGGCCTTTAAACACAGCATCCGTGACGAATGGCTCTCCCGACACCTCGGCCAAGAGAAGCCAAAATCCATGGCAGCACTTACAACACTCATGACCCGCTTTTGCATGGGAGAGGATAGCTGGTTAGCCCGTAGCAACAACGGCACCAGCGACCCTGGTACTTCTGAAACCAGAAACGGCAATGGCAGGCCCCACTAATGGGGAAAACCTTATACACAGAATCTTAGCAGCAGCGCGGCATAAAAAGAGGCGCTGCTGCTAAATAGTAGCAGCGTGACTATGGAAAGCTCGCTACTGGTGCAAACTTAGTAGTAGCGTGTGATGCTTAAACCGCGCTGCTACAAAAATCCATCGACAGTACACAACGACATAAGTTTACCAGTAGCGCGGCGTCAGGAAGCGCGCTGCTGCTAATGCCATAGTAGTAGCGCGCTTTTTTGTCACTTCACTGCTGCTAATTTTGAAATTGTGCACAGGGTTGGCCCGTTTAGCAGTAGCGCGTGACAGGAAAGCGCGCTGCTGCTACGCTCTTAGCAGCAGCGCGCTTTTGCTCCCACGCTACTGCTAAGACACAACACCCACCACCTTTTTCCACCTCCCCCTCCCCATCTCATTTCCTCCCTTTCCCCTACCTCCCACATCCTCCCTCTCTCACTCTTCTTCTTCCTCAATACTTCTCCCCCCATTACTCTCCCTCTTCTACCTACCTTTCTCTCTCTTCATTACTCCTAGCTATAACTACACCACCTTCATTAATTCATCTCCTTTCTCTTTTTCCTCCCCCCTCCACTAGTTGAAGTTGTCTCCTCCCAAATTAGCTAGCTAGGTAGATGTAGCATTTAGTTAAGTGACCTATTTGCCCCCTAACTAGATCTTTCTTTGTCAAGAAGAGCTTTGTGCACTTTTGACTTCCCTACATCATCATCTCCACCGTGTGCTCGATCTCGAGATAGTGGTGTGATTAATATTTCATGATTTTGCAAAATGGAAATATGTTTATGTGTGTGTGATATGTTTATGGAAATTGTGTGTGTGGCATGAGTTGACACCAAATTGTGCTTTTGAGTTGCCTATGTTTTGCCGAAATGTCGATTTATTTCCGTTTTGGCGAATTCCGGGCAAACTCTAGATCTATATATGACCTATTTTTAAGGAAGGTCATGCCGAATTTTTGTATGACTTTGATGAATGCACGCATTTTTATAATCAATTTGTTTATTATTACCGTGCAGAGTTGATGGTGGACAGGTGGTTGCGGTCGGCGGTGCAGGACATGAAGGAAAATAACCTGACAGAGGTTTTATGTCCGTGTCGAAAATGCAAAGGAATAGTTTGGCTTGACCCCCATGACGATGGTCGTGTCGAAGCGCACCTGCTCATGACTGGTTTCATGGATGGCTATACTCGGCGGATAATTGAAGATGAGGATGACAATGTTGAGGATGCCGACGGGGCAGGCAATGATGACACGGGGCAAGACGAAGAGATGATCGATAATGGCGGCGGGGAAGAGGCCGGACATGGCGGTGGAGAAGGGGCTGGACATGGCGGCAGAGAGAACGACATGGACTCCACGCAGCAGAGTTCGTCGGTACTAAGTTCAATCGTGCGGGACCCTCATGTTCAAGCATTGCTTCGCAAGGAGACGAGTACTGAGAGAGATGCTTCTAGAGAGGAGGCTAAGCTGGAGCAACTGGTGGTAGACTCGAAGACTCCATTGTATGATGGTTGCAATCCTGAGGTGACCCGCTTGAGTTTCACGCTCCAACTCCTGAAGACGAAGGCTAAAAACAAATGGACCGACACTAGCCTCAATGAGCATCTCAAGTACCTAAAGGATGTTCTTCTCGAGGGTAATCTATGTCCTAGTAGTGTTAATGAGGCCAAGAAGATCGTGTGCCCTCTTGATCTTCCACACGTTAGATACCATGCATGCATCAGCGATTGCATAATTTATCGGAAGGAGCACACGGAAAAAACAAGTTGTCCGGTGTGCAATGCTTCTCGATACAAGAAGGCTGGGAAGAAATGTCCCCAGAAAGTGGTATGGTACTTACCGATCACTCCTTGTCTCCAGAGGTATTTTGTAGATCCCAAGGAAGCAAAGCTAATGCGCTGGCACGCGGAGAGGAAGAAGCCCGACGATGGAGATGATCCGAAGCTGAGACACGTCAAGGATGGAAGCCAGTGGAGAGCGTTGAACAGCTTCTATCGGTATTTTGAATGTGATGCAAGGAACATCATGCTCGGCGCGTGTACCGATGGCATGAATCCGTTTAGCAACCAGAGCACCAACCATAGCACATGGCCCGTGTTTGTATGGATGTACAACCCCCCCTGGTTGTGCACGAAATCGAAGTACATTCACATGAGCATGCTTATTCAAGGGCCGAAACAACCAGGAAATAATATTAATTTGTATCTGGGGCTACTTCAGGAGGAGTTAGACATGTTATGGAAAACACAGGCCAAGACATGGGACGCCAGCAAAGGCGAGTATTTCAAAATGAGAGTTGCGCTGATCACGACAGTGCATGATTATCTTGGTTACGGATATATGGCAGGCCAGGTGTGCCATGGATATTGCGGATGCACGTGGTGCATGGATGATACGACGTCTCAGCAGCTAACGTCAAGGAAAGATGGCGGGTCTGGGAAAATCATGTACATGGGGAATCGAAGATGGCTCGAATAGGACGACCCGTGGAGAAACCATGGAGATCTATTCAATGGTCACGCTGAGCATCGAGGGCCTCCACGTAAGCGTAGCGGTGCCGAAATCGATGAGCTGTTGAAAAACTGGAAGGAGTGCCCCGCGCCGGGAAAGACGATGAGAAAGGCGCCGGAGCCGCTACTGAAAGTATGGAAGACGAGGTCTGTGTTCTGGGACTTGGAGTACTAGCACAAACTCGATACACCTCATTGCCTTGATCAAATGCATATCTGTAAGAATGTCCTTGAGAGCTTGCTCGCAACACTGATGAACATGCCGGATAAGACCAAGGATGGGCCAAAGGCAAGAAAAGACTTGCAAGATTTGAAAATCAGGGAAGATCTGCACATGTCGCCCCGTAAAATGTCGGACGAGACAGAGACGGAGACAGAGGCACGGGAGAAGAAGGGCAAGAAAATAAAGAATGAGGATTATTGCCCCCCTTCTTGCTTCACCTTAAGTCAGGCTGAGATCAATCAATTCTTTAAGTGCCTTACCGGAGTCAAAGTTAGTTCCGGTTACTGTGGCAAGATAAGTAGATATCTAGACACGGACAAGAAAAGGTTCAGCGGGATGAAGTCTCATGACTGTCATGTGATGATGACGCAGATACTACCTGTTGCCCTTAGAGGGATAATGGACAAGCACGTCCGCAACTTTTTTGACGTCATCTCTCGAAAGTCGATCAGTGTGAAGCAGCTCCGAAGGCTACAAGAAGAGATCGTTGTGATACTGAATGAGCTTGAGATGTACTTCCCGCCCGCGTTCTTTGACGTGATGGTGCATCTATGTGTCCATATTGTGGATGACATAATAGACCTGGGGCCGTCATTCCTGCACAACATGATGATGTTTGAGAGGATGAATGGGATCATCAAAGGATTCGTTCGTAACATGTCCCGTCCGAATGGAAGCATCATCCAGGGCTCTTTGACACAAGAGTGCATCTCTTTCTGTGAGAATTTTCTATATGGCATAGACCAGCCGCCTGGTGTTAGTGTTGGTTTGCCCGTTAACAAGCACGATGGGAGGCTCGAAGGAGAAGGTCACTGCAACGGTCGCAGGGAACTGCACGTGGCATACTCAGATCGATGCAGCGACTTTGACAGAGCAAACTTGGTAGTGCTACAACACCTAGACAAGGTAGATCATTTCATGGCACTGCACAAAGAAATTATCGCAAAGAAGTATCGTGACTGGGGGGTATGCAGGACGGATGCTGAAGTTACTAGAGAGCACAACTCCACTTTCCTGCATTGGTTCAAAGAGCATATTATTGCTAATCCCCTGGAGGAGGGCTCTAAGGACGGATTGCTCATATACGCCTTAGCACATGGCCCCTCACCCAACCTCGTAACCTATCAGGCATATGATATCAATGGATACACGTTCTACACGGAGGCCAAAGATATGGACAGTGATGATCAGAACTCAGGGGTGACGATGGAATGCATGACCGGCAGCGACAACGGCGCAACTGGACGATTTTATGGAAGGGTCGAGGAGATTTGGGAGCTTGACTACTCTGTACTGCACAACACGACGATGTTCCGTGTTAGATGGGCCAAGAATGTCGAAAGAGAAAGCCGGATTTTCACTACCATGACTATACCCGACGCCAAGAGCGCTACCGTGAACGCTATCGCAAAAAACGAGCCATGGGTACATGCTAAGCACGTGACACAATGATTCTTCATAACCGACCCATGCAATCCCAGTCGTGTTGTCGTGAGGAAAGGCAAAAGAAACATCATTGGAATGGATGGAGTCGCCAACGAGGAAGACTATGATCAGTACGGCAACTCAATGAGGGAAGATGACGATGATGATGAAGTGTACGTCAAAAGAAGAATCAATACTACATTACCAAAGAAAAATCGTACTCCATGGAAAAGGCGAAGTCACAATGAGGGGCTCAATTATTCTTCGACGAACAAGAAGGGAAAGAAGCTGACTCAAAAACGAAAACGTTAGTGCTGAGGAATCAGTCAAATGATGTAATATATATATATATATATGTTCCTATTTTGTATACACACTTAGCCATTATTATGCATGGGTCCAATGATGTAATATATATATATATGTTCCTATTTTGTATACACACTTAGCCATTATTATGTAAGGGTCCAATGATGTAATATATATGTTCCTATTTTTCATACATATTTAACCGTCAAATGATGCAATATATATCGCCTTCCCTTCGTTCAGCGCTGAGGAAAAGAAAAAGGGAAACTGGTTATAGCAGTAGCGCTTTACTGAAAAAGAGCTATAGCTAGTCAATGTAGCAGTAGCGGTTTCTGTAGAAAACCGCTATAACTGCCCATAATAGTAGTAGCGCGCTTCGTGTAAAGGCGCTACTGCTACATCCACTTAATCAAAAATTCTCACTCTCCCTGCTTCATCCCGCCTCTTTTCCCCCAAATCCCCACTCTCTTCCCCGGCCCCGTCGCACCGCCGTGCCCGACCTAGGCGCACTCGCCCCCGACCCTGCCGCACCCGACCCAGGCACGCTCGCCCCCGGCGCCGGCACTCGCCCCTGACCCCGGCGCGCTCGCCCCCGACCCGTCGGCCCTCACCTCCCTCCTCTGCTTCCTCCCCTCCCAACCTCGGCCGTCGTCGGGCCTGCCTCCTCGCCCCTGCACCCTCTGTAAACCACCCCCCCCTCTCTCTCTCTGCTAGCTAGGGTTCTTCGGTTAATTTACTTAGGTTTTAGTTATGTTAATTAGGTTATCTGTTTAGTTATGAATTTCGACAGGTTTCAAAATTAGCTGAATTTATATGCAATTTTGAACTGGACATGTGATATGTGGATATGTCATGTTTTGGTAAATGATCCGAGTGGCCTATGTTACGCCGGAATGTTGATTCATTTCCGTTCCGGTGAATTTCAGGCACTCGATATGTCCATTTTTTAGCAAAGGTCATGCCGAAATTTGCCGTGAATAAAGGCATGATTTGTGCTACATAGTTGGCATATCGAGTGCTGGCACATAGATTTCTTTTTTATGTCATTTCTCATTTATTCATACTTTTAGAAATAAATGAGGACACTTCATCATAGGAAACATGTCGAACAACGAAGAAACTAGGCCTTCTGACCAAGATGCATACGAGATGGATTATCAGGGTGAACAAGACTACCTCGACTTTTTGACTGCTAGGCAAGGTTTGCAGGTCCGCCTCGATGATGGTACTGATGCCGACATCGACACCGACGGCGCCAGCACCGATGGCGGCCCCGAGACCGGTGGGGAAGGTACCGGCGGGGAAGATACCGGCGGGGAAGGTACCTGCGCCGATGCCGGTACCGAAAAGAGGAAGCATAAGCAGCAGAGGATACGAAAACCTAACAAACTAGGGATTGGACAACTTGTGATCACAAAGATGGCACCTGGCAAGTTTGAGTCGTTAGAGCTGGAAGAACCTCGCAAGTGCTATGGGAACCAAGTAGGATGCATCCTATGGGAATGCGCGAGCATCAACGACGATGACTTAAGGAGTAAAGAACATTTGACGCAGTTGCTCCTAACGAAGTTGCATAAGAGATTCAAGTTCCCCGACCGGGATGATAACATAGAACAACCGTGGGATGATCCGAAGATGAAAAAGATTAAAAATCACGCCATGGGAATGTTCAGCAATGATTTGGCCTCCTGGAAAGGGAGGGTGAAACGAGCTATTGAGGCTGAGGAACCCCTGTCCAAGATTCTGGAGGAAAATCCGACACTTACGGAAGAGGAGTTCGAAAAGTTCAAGGACACTTGCGCTACCGAGGACGCAAAGGCTAAGGCTGCGAAATTCAAGAGCCTTCAGCAAAGGAACACGGGGAAGCATCACCTCAGAAGCCGTGGCTACCTCGGTAAAAGGCCCATATGGGATAAAGAGGACGCGGAACGTGAAGCTGCGGGTCTCCCAGACCCCTTCGCGAAGTTCACCAACCCCTTGGAGCGTGACTTCATCAGGGCCCGCTACAAGTGGGACAAGGAGAAAAAGGTTTTTTACACGGACCAGATCACGAGGAAATTGATTAGACTACTGGAGAAGCAACACCAGCTTGCAGCCGAAAGCCCTACTTCTCCGATGAGGCCCAAGTGGGACACCCCTCTCAACCGTGCCTTGAACGAACTTAAGGGACTCCCTTTGGGCCAGCGGCCGCAATATGGTCGTGTGCACGGTGCTGGAGACGGCGCCACGTGGAAGGTGTTTTACAACGAGGGCCCGGAGGCCAAGAAGCAGAAAAAGAAGTTTAGTCAGGCAGACATCAACGCGAAGGTGAAGCTTGCGGTCGAGAAAAAAGCAGCTGAGGACGCGAAAAAAGCAGCCAAGGACAAATATGAGTTGTTATAGCAGGCAGTCAATGCAGCTGTAACTGCCTGCAAAAATGATTTCGCTACTAACCTGGTTCCAGTTATCATCAACTAGACGAAGGAAAATCCTGACAAGACGGTACATGATTTCCCGTTGCCCAGTTTCGTCACACCATCACTTGCCCACGCAACCGGGCCTCCTCTCGCAGCCGCTCCCGCTCATAGCAGCCCGTCCTCAGTCTCTGGCGCGCTCGGTGGGCCTTTGTCTTTGGCTGAGCTCGACGCCATGATGGTAATTACATGTCGCACCACCATATATATATAATATTCCATTTCTGTTGCCTTTCGGATGTTTTACGCCACAGACATATGTGTTTGCAGGCGAAAGAAACCCCGTGCACCATACTCTACTTGATCAAAGGCCAGATGGTGGACGTGGGAAAGGGGATGATAATGGACCCCTTGGAACACACGTTCCACAACCAGCCGATCCCTGCTGGGCACTTCAGGGTTAGCTTGTCAAGTGTGAAATCGGGGCACGAGGATTTGCCTCCTCCAGTACAGCATGTGTATTTTGACCCTTCCAGAGACTACGAGAAAAAAGACTACACCCACATAATGAATATTCTAGATGATGCTCTCCAAGGCTTCAGCTTTAGAGGTGGCCACATGCAGATCAGGAAACAAAGGAACAAGAAGATGGGTTTCGCGCATAAAACTAACTTCTCCTGCATCCATGTCCCAAAACCAAGCAAGAAGGATGGATTATACATCCTCCATCTCATGATTCAGTTCAACACGGATCACCAAAAGCTTCCCATGAGAAGCAGAAATGATGATCATAACCACAAGTGGCTGGAATCTCATGGAGTAGCGGATTATAAACTTAGAGATGACTTCTTTCGCATCCAAAGCGACATTGCGACGATCATCATGAAAGAAGTCATCGATGAGAAGGGGATGTTCCACCACGGCCCTATATCGCGAGCTGACATCCGAACTCGCATAGGCATGCAACGTCTAGACCTCACGCCGTTCAAGAAGCTAGGGTCCATCCTCGATGATATGGAAGGATGGAACTTCTAGTGATTTATGATGCCGATGATGATGATATGTGTCGGTTGAACTTGTATACTATTTGTAGCGATGAAACTTTGTGATGTCCATGATCCCTGCCGAACTTGTGAAACGCTACTTTGTTAGTTTGCGTACGATGACTTGCGTACCTCTAGTTAATTAGTTTGCGCACTGTATGTTGCATCTAGTTGCTAACTCTTTCTTTTTCGGTGTTCTCTAGTATATTTTGTTGCATATATATGATTGTACATCCTCTTCATGAACATGCATCTCTAACAGGTACCTAGTTTCTTGATGGCGAGATGGAACTGCTATGTCGTGTACAAAGGGAAGGTTCCGGGGGTGTACGACGAGTGGCATGAGTGTCAGGCGCAAGTGAATGGGTTCTCGGACACCATCCATAAAGGCTTCAAAAGCAGACAAGAAGGAGAAGCTAGTTACTTGAGGTTCACGCTAGCGTGAGAGAGGACTCGTAACCGCCATCTCATGTACTGCATAGTTCCGCTCTCACTCATAGTGATAGCTCTTCTCGCGTATACCTTTGTTTAGATGGATGACGTTGTAGTTGCAAGTATTCGAGACTTGCATGTATCGCTATTTTCGAGATGTTGACAAGATACCACTTTGTGTTGGATGATGATTATGACGAGACTATTTGTATGTATATGCTATGATTACATTTGTGGTCTCGCAGGCATTTGTATGTGTATCATGATGACATTTGTATGTGCTAAAGATTCTTCTATTAAACATGTTCAAATACAAAACAAATATGCCAAAAAAACAAAAAACTACTAAAATAAGCAGTAGCGAGTGGAGAAAAGTTAGCAGCAGCGCGGTAGTAGCAGTAGCGTGCACAGGAGAAACGCGCTATAGCTATTAGCAGTAGCGAGCTTCCTTTAAGCGCGCTGCTGCTACACTTGTGTAGCAGTAGCGCGGGTGAGCACGCGCTACTGCTACATGTTAGCTGTAGTGCCTTATTAGTAGCGCCAGTCCCCGCGCTACTGATACACCTAAAACCCGCGCTGCTGCTAGCCTTTTCCCTAGTAGTGCCCCGATGCAACAAACACAAGCGTCAAAGCAACAATCATACTACCGAAGACATGGCGGTTAATGCCGGATTCAGTGGCTCCCAATCCGGTCAACGGAAGAAGCCATTTAAAAGAAATAACGACGGCTCATATAGCCTAGACCGAATACTCGATTGACCTTGCCAAATTCACGGCACCCCCGACCAGCCTACCAACCATACCAACAGAAGTTGTTGGGTCTTTAAACAAGTCGGTAAGCTAAACACCAGACATAAAGGAGAAGGGGTCGCCTTGTGAGGACGATGACCCTCGCCATCGAACACCGGCGGACAAAAGAAATTGCCCCTCGAGGTCAAATGGTGAATATGATATACGCTACTCACATCCCCAAGCGGGAGCGCAAGCGCGCTCTAAGGGACGTCTATGCAATAGAGTCAGTCGCCCCAAAATCCAATCCATGGTCAGCCTGTCCGATCACTTTCAATCGGAGAGACCATCCAACTAGTATCCATCACGGAGGCTCGGCCGTGTTGGTACTCGACCCAATTATCGACGGATTCCACCTTAAGCGGATCCTCATGGACGACGGCAGTAGCCTTAACCTGCTCTATCAGGACACGGTCCGCAAAATTGGTATTGATTCGTCAAGAATTAAACCCACCAAAACTACCTTTAAAGGAGTAATACCTGGTGTAGAGGCCCGGTGCATGGGCTCAATCACATTAGAAGCTGTCTTCGGTTCACCAGACAACTTCTGAAGCGAGGACTTGATCTTTGACATTGTCCCCTTCCGTAGCGGCTATCATGCACTTCTCGGACGAACCGTGTTCGCTCGCTTCAATGCGATCCTGCATTACGCGTATCTCAAACTGAAGATGTCCAGACCACTCGGTGTTATAACAGTCAATGGAAACACAGAGCACTCCCTCCGTAATGAGGAGCACACCGCGGCCCTTGCAGCGGAAGTCCAAGGCGGCCTTATCAAGACAAACACTACATCGGCAGTCAAGCCCCTGGACACTGTTAAACGCGTCCGGACTACTCAGCAGAGTGACAGTCCAGCTCGTCCGGAGCTTGATTAGCAATTCGGCATCCGTCTCAGCTCCAACCGAATTGTGGCATATGTGACACGCGTACATAACTACGCAGTAAAGATACCATGGCCCAAGACGGACGCATAGTAAAAACAATGTCCAAAATACGGCTTGACCCTATCTGGACCCTCATGTTTCTTTTCTCTTATTTGTTCTTTTCCAGGTTCCTTACAACCACCATCACCTTCCGACGGTACCAAGGGCCCTTTTCTAGGTCCCTCATGAGAACCCGCTCGTTGATCCTTTCGAAGGATAATACACCAAGGAGGAAAAATAGCATAGACGTGTGGCAGAACATTTAACGGATCTTTAGGACCCGTACACAGCTTTTCCTAGTGCATGGCATGTAAAATAGCCTCGAGGCTTGTTGTATCATCCGTAAAAATATGTTTTGACGTATCAATCAGACCATAATGGAAACAGTTTCTCGCCCAACCTATTCGGTATTGGCTTATTTCCTAACCTGTATTCCTTCTTTTTTTCTTGTCTAATTGTCATGTACACCCTGGTACGACCTAAATCGCCAGGGGCTCCATTCGGCCACGTACATGTCTTAAAATAAGTCCGAAACACTTTCACAGTGCAAATTCGGCGTCATGAATATAGCATTATATGCATCGGCTCCGAATGATGTCTTTGGTCAATAGTTGGGTTGCCCGGCTCCTGTGGTTATTGTCTTAAGTTTCGTTTGTTCGGCTAAGGCAGTAAAGGGAGAACTACTGCAATTGTTTTCCGGCTCATCTGGATAAAACACCTCAGTAGAGAAAGCCAAAAACTGACTGTCATGGTGCGGCAAGAGCTGGTCAGCTATTCGGTGACTAGCTACAAATCTCTTGCGATTTTCCTGTATTATGCGAAGGACCAGTCTACGCCTGGTTAGGCGTCGACAGCACCCAAGTTCGGATAATCGAGCAACACCAGGGGGTGCCCCTATAACCTCATTGTCAAACTCCTATGGCTAAGTGAGAGCGATAAAGCCACATAGTCTAATTGCCTGGTTCGTTGCACTAACACCTCCTTCAAGGACCACGCCAGTTGGGTGAAGTGTGTCTAGGTGCCATTCCAAACACCCCCGTACTACCTACGTGGGGGCTGAAGCCGACGACTGGCCAACTCTCAGATACCGTAAAACGGCCGCACAGGAGGAAAGGATTTCAAAGTAAAACAAGCAACACATTATACATAAGCCTTGTTTTATAATAAAAAGTACGGGCATTACAGGTACATTCATTGGAAAATAGTGTCCTTTGAACACTGGCCATCTATAATGCGGGAACCATCAAAGACTTCATCAAAATACCGCTCCGGCATGCGGTGGTCTTTGCCCGTGGGCGGTCCCTCGGTTGCCAGCTTGACAACGTTCATCTCCGCCCACTACACCCTCACACGGGCGAAGGCCATCCGGGCACCTTCGATACAGGCCGGCCGCTTTATGGCATCAAGCCGGGGGCAGGCGCTGACAAGCCGCTTCACGAGCCCGAAGTAACTGCCAGGTATGGGTTCGGCTGGCCAAAGTCGGACTATAACATCCTTCATGGCCAGTCCGGCCACCCTATGCAGCTCGGTCAGCTGCTTCAGCTGATCACTGAAGGGAACCGGATGCTCTGGTGCATGGTACTGCGACCATTGAACTCCCCTCTTCGGCTCGAAAGAACTCCGCAGCATCGGCTATACTCCGAGGTAGATCCACAAACGCCCCTGGAGAACTCCAAACGCGGGTCAGTAATATGTACCTCCTCCTTACAAACTTGCTCTGCATGTTAAAGGCCTTACCCGCCGCAATCTTCTTGGCCTCTTGAATCTCCTGGCAGGCGCTTTGGGCTTCAACCCGGGCCTCCTCCGCGCTTTGGAGGGCCTTAGAAAGTTCGGTATCTTGATCTGTAATCTTGCGCTCCAACACTACAAGAAATATGTCAACTAGTGACCTTCTGTCAGTGACCCTGGAAGAAATGGTCATAGATCTATGACCATTTCAGACCAATTGGTCAAAAGCTGTTCGGGGGGCTCCAAACCCTAAACCATTGCGACCATTTTGGTCAGAAAGGTCGTAATTTCCTTACACGAAATGGTCATAAAGCAAACAACGCTAGTCCGCTGCCTTATTTCTAGTTGTTAACGACCAATATAGATGGTCATAGCCTTGTAAATTATGGTGGGTTGCGATGACTAGGCGCCATCTCATCAGTTTTGCCTATGTGTCATGTCCATGTGGCAGTTTTTGCCCTAGGTTGTGAAGCAACCTATATTTCTGTCATTCCCAAAATTCCCAAAAAAATCTCATAAATTCTTTGGGTCATATCTTCGTCAAATATGTAAAAACCTTCCTTGCCTAGTTCAAAAATATTCATTTTCCTATTCATTTCAGAACAACAGTTTGTGAAGGAAGTACCACTTTGGCATGTCCAAATAGTATCCATTTTCTACAGTGGTTTCCTATGCCCAAATAACCATCCTCCACCTAATGCCAGCTCAATCCATTCATTATTTTGAGCCGAGCTTCAACATTCGTAGTTATGTCCAGTGTGGTAGTTTGCAAAGCAAGTACCACCTAGGCTCCTCCTTTTGAGCTGAAAATTTGTGAAGACGGTCTTCTTAGTAACTGATCATCCTCAGCCAAAACTCACGCCCATTAGCCATGTACATTTCTCGTACCGCTAATCAAACACTTGGCTGCTAATTCATGTTTGAGCATCGATCGGTCTCCTCGTGATAATCTTATGTTGTAATTTTCTTCCTAGCACCAACCTGGGGAATGCGCAACCCACTAGACATTCCTAGGCCACCCAGAACACATGGCAACGCCACGGTCACGCGGTGACCACGCGGGGGGCATGCGAGTTTACGCGCTCTAGAGTTGGGGCCCTCGGCCACCGCCCAAACCTCGACGTATTGCCACCAAACCATGTATTTATGATTAAATAGGTCCTTATGTAACTAGAAATGATTTTTGGAAAAAATAAATAGCAAACTATGAGGCAACTGCAGTTCAAATTTGACCCACTTCTAGCGGAATCAGCGAAAATTTGTCTTTTTCACGAGAGGTGGATCAAAAATTTTTACACCCAACCATTTTGTCAATTGTGCATTAAATATGGCCTAGTATTTTATAAAAATGATTTGGTCCAATTTTACAACAATTATTTGGAAGGTCCTTCACAAAAAAACCCTCCTTTCGGGCACTCAAAAAATGGAAAGTGGTTTTTTCGTCCAAAGAAAATGAAAACTTCCTTAGTCAACATTGTTTGCCATTCCAATATGCACCCTTGTGCACAATATGAGATCATTTGAACAAACTATGCCATGAATGTGGCCATAAGATTGATCATTTGGCTTGAAAGCCATTGATCTCCGCACATGATAGCTTGTTTCTCAGAACACTTTTTTATAATAATTGTCGTATTACAAGTTTGTTATTTTTCCTAGGAACTTGGCCACATATGATGACACAATGCGAAGGTTTCCCAATTTTTTAATTTTTTTAATTTTTTATGCCCATTTCAAAATGCGGTCAAAACGGCAGGCTTGACCGTTCCTAGCTAGTGGTTGAATCTTGGAAAACTTTTGATGTTTCTCTAATTAAATAGATATTTATGTACTTATAAATGATTTTAGGAAAAAAAATAAAGAGCAAACTATGAGGCAGCTGCAGTTCAAATTTGACCCGCTTCCAACTGAATCGGCGGAAATTTGTCTTTTTCACCAGAGGTGGATCAAAACTTTTTACACCCAACCATTTGGTCAATTGTGCATTAAATATGTCCTAGTATTATAGAAAAATGATTTGGTCCAATTTTGCAAGAATTATTTGGTAGGTCCTTCACAAAAAAACTCATTTCAGGCACTCAGAAAATGGAAAATGAATTTTCCGTGCAAAGAAAATGAAAACCCCCTTAGGCAACATTGCTTGGAATTCCAAGATGCACCCTTGTGCACAATATGAGACCATTTGAACAAACTATGCCATGAATGTGGCCATAAGATTGATCATTTGGCTTGAAAGTCATGAATCTTCACGCATGATAGCTCATTTCTGATAACACTTTTTGAAATAATTGTCGTATTACAAGTTTATTATTTTTCCTAGATAATTGGTCACATATAATGACACAATGCCAAGGTTTTCCAATTTTTTGATTTTTTTTGAATTTTTTATGCCCGTTTCAAAATACGGTCAAAACGGCAGGCTTGACCGTTCCTAACTAGTGGTTGAATCTTGGAAAAATTTTGATGTTTCTCTGATTAAATAGATACTTATGTACCTAGAAATGATTTTTGGAAAAAATAAAGAGCAAACTATGAGGCAGCTGCAGTTCAAATTTGACCCGCTTTCAGCTGAACCGGCAGAAATTTGTCTTTTTCACGAGAGGTGGATAAAAGCTTTTGACACCCAACCATTTGGTCAATTGTATATTAAATATGGACTAGTATTTTATAAAATTGATTTGGTCCAATTTTGCAACAAATATTTGGTAGGTTCTTCACAAAAAAATCATTTTTGCCACTCGAAAAATGATTAAAAATAGCTAGAAAGATCAGAAATGCATACAAGTGGTCTAACTCTAGTGAAAATTTGTGTGGTTCTCTTTTGCAATTTTTTCTATAGCTACTTCACAAAATCCCTCTGTTTTCAGTACTTGAAAACTATTTTAAGTCACTGATTTTCTGAACCAATCAAAACTCTTCTCACGGATTGATGACATGGCGTCCATCCATCCATCCATCTCTCCATCCCACATCCATCCATCTTTCTACAGAAAAAAAGAAAAAAAAAGAAAAGATACCCCCCACCCGCAGACCAAACCCTAGCTCAGATCCATCCCCCCGTCACACCCTTCTCCCTCCCATCTCCTCGCCGCCGCCGCCCCCTCCCGATCCACTCCTCTCCCTGCCTCATCCCTCCCATAGCTCGCCGCCGATGGCCTCTCCTCTCCCATTCGCTTCCGTCCCACAACACGCGAAACGCCTCCTCCTTGATCCAACGCGCCGCCGCCTCCTCCCCGATCCAGATCCTAACACAACCCGCCCTCTCCCTCCCTCAGATCTCGATCCGCCGCCGCCCCCACCCCCACCATCGACGACCCTCACCATAGACGAGATCGCCGCGTCTCCTCCTCCCCTCTCCCGCGTCCCACCCTGCACCCTCGGCCGCCGCCTCGCCCTCCACACCGCCGCCTACGGCGGCTACCTGACGGCCATGGACGCACCGGCATCGCTAGGCCACCGCGGGCGCCGCGTTGAGCAGCGCGACTACGAGAAACGGGAGGAGGAGGACGTCAGATGGCAGCCCGTCAGGCTCGTGCCCAGGGACTACATCCTGCTCCGCCACGCCAGCGGACGCTTCCTCCGCGCCAACAGGAAGTACCTCCCCTGAACAACGGCGCCAGCGTCGACGACTTCGAGACCGTCAGCACGATGACTCACTGGGTCGTGGAGTGCATCCCATCCAGGGAGGGCATGCCTGAGGTGAACCCGCTTCTTGATTCTTCCTGAATTTGCGCGAATTTGATTGTGATGGGTTCGTTCTGTTCTCTTGGTGCTTGACCAGACAGCGTGTCCCAGGCCAGCACTGGATCGCCGGGAGGAGGAGCTTGCTGCAGACCAAGATGGGTACGTTGTCTCCTCTCTTATTCTTACTCAGTTTAATCCCCTGACAGTTTCGGGGTAGGTGCAAAGGGTGAAGGGATTTGGTCTGATCTTATATACCACTCCTGTAGTCCTGTGTTACCTGAATTTGAGATAGGTATGTGACAGATTGCCTGGGTGGATTTTGTCCTTGTTAATGTGTAAGGGATTTTGCATGTGTATGTCTGTTATGCAATCAGGCGCATTTGATGGTGCGCATACTGAACATACCTGTTTCCAATTCCATACATCATATGCATGTTAACTGAATATAAGATCCCGTTTATGGATTTTCTGAACTGGTGAGAAACAAAGTTAAGCGGTAAACTACTAATGGAATTTACACACTATCCTTCAGTAGTAAAATCTGATGAACTCTAAAATTCAAATTTCCATACATCAGTAGGAACTAACGGGCGGCACGCGGACTCTTTACATTGTCGTCGTCCTAGGTGACAGGCCTACTCATCTCTATGTCCCCAGCTTCCTACTGGTCGATGCATCTTCAGTTTTGTTTTAATGGAGTGCTATTCAGCTTGTGTAATGAAACTATTAATTAATCCCAAAAACAGTTTACTGAAACTTCTGCTACTCTGGTTCAGTTAAAACTTGGGAGTTTGTCTGAACTGTTGTGTTTGATATAAGTAGAAGTAGTTGAATGCTATACAGTGGTCTGAAGCTAATTAGTTGATTTGAAAATTATAGGTTTTGAACTATCCATGATTTGGTTGAATCCAGTTCTTCAATTTAATCTATATATGCCGTACGAAACTTCAGAACTTGAAAACCCAAATCTGGTTCAGTCATCGTAGTTTACCTTTAGTCTCTTGAATGAATAATAATTCTTTAGGTGTAATGTGTCTAGTGTTACTACATACATTGTTGAACTAGTTGTAGCAGGATAATGAATAATATTTCTTCATTAACTATGCCAACCTGCATCTTGTTGTACTAGTAATAGTAGGATAATGCAGCTTGTTGTACTAATGCTGTTGCTACGCCTTTCACATTCATTCATTCATTCTATGATTGTTCTAGGAGTCGGTCATCATTCATTTGATGCAGTGCACCATGGACGCGATGGCCGCTTCATCCGCTGCCCCAGCGCCATGGAGTGGCTAGAGCTGGCTGTGGACGATGACGCCCAGCGACAAGGGATGGCCTAGCCTGCCACCCTGAAGCCCTAACAAGGCGGCTGAGGAATCAGGAGGGGTAGTCATACCGTCGCCCCTCATGTGGACGCGCCGGACCTCAAGGCCAGGCCAAGCCTACTGCTGCTGTTGGGTAGAGTCCGGCCACGCTACTGCTAGGTATGATTCCCACCTCCTCTGAACCCCCTTGTACTTCAGGCCTTCATGTGCATGTGTGGAGTCCTATTTTTATGTTGAGGATCGCAGGTTGCTCTTACCAGGGAAAACACACGCGCCTTCATGTCTTATTTGCGATATATAAATCATCTGGAACAAATCATTTTCGTGAATTTGGTCGAGTTCCTCGTATACTGTATATTTTGACAGCATATGTCCTCACAAAAGAGAAAGGAAAAAACAATATTGCATATGTCTCTGCATTTCAGTTCCATACTTTTGAGCTCAGCAAGCTAAACTTGTTTCAAACATTTAGATGGCTCACATCAGATAACCAGTAACTTGAGCATTACATGCATAAGCTGCTGGAGGAATGTCTTCAGCTAACCACAGAGAACTGGTGCTGTGCACAGCTTCCTTTGTAGAAAAGATCAGTAGTTGTGTAGACTTGTGCAAAGCCTAAATTTTTGTACTAAGGTGGCCAGCGTGGTGTCGCGACATGATCACTGACGGAATTAATTATGATTTTGTTGTTCTGCTTTATGATTTACTCAATCACTATTGTTTCATGGTCAAATTCAGCCCTGGATGCAAATGGACGTCATGATTCTATTATGCTCCAAGGTCGGTGGTCGAATTGAGGTGCCTCTAGAGTCTAGACTGTAGTGTATTAGGTTGGCAGGAGTAGTAAAACTTAGTGTTGTATTGAGGATTGAGGGTGGCCGGGCTTATAAGTTAATCATCAGCGTGAATGCTTTGTTTGTCTGATCCTCACAAGTTAATGCTTCGCTCATCCGGGTGTGTGATAATGCCATGTGTCTTGTGCAATCAGATTACATTTCTGTTTGTTATGGTAATACAAAAAATATTCGTGCTGTCAAATTTTTCACAGTGCGTGCCTTTCATTTCTTTAGTGTGATTGTTTCCCTTGTATTCAATATCTTAGCAAGTGCTTTCTTTGATGCTTAACCTTGTTACTATCGTCCATAAGTATAGCCATGATTTTGGTATATGAGCACTAGTGTTTCTTGCTTACAGCAAGCTATGTATTGTACATGTGTCCATTTTACCTCTGTAAATAGTTTGTTTCATACCTAGCAACATGTTTCCTCATAATGAATTATTCGTGCCATGTGAATCATTGCTGCTATCCTGCTACTAATGGATACAAGGACGAAATGCACAGTTTCCTATCAAGTAGTGTTTGCTTGGTGACAGGATGTTGTTTTTTCCTTCCAAGTATAATGCTCCATTCATGTTTATGCCTCTTCCAGAAAATGTGCTGCACCTACAGTAATCAGTCTAACTTATCCATTTTATTGTATAGGCCTTCGAGTACAAGAGGATGCTGCTTGACTAACACGACAAACAAGTTCCGCCAGCGCGAGGCAAGCGATCGAGGTGGCTGCTGTTGTGACCGAAGATCAGAAGAAGCCTGGAGATGTGCACAATAGTTTTGGTGCCTCTGTATTTGTTTCTGATTGTATGTACACTTGATGGATCGTGCAGATGTGCTGTTCTGAGTTTCATAGAGTGATTTTTGGATTTGATCATTTAATTGTGAGAATTATTGCTTGCTTGCTGTTGAAATGTGTAAAATTGAAATCTATGAATGAAAAATCCTGGATGTTCGTCTATTGGATCGAATAATATTTGGGCTCTAAAAAGGCTATGGCCCAAACAATAGTGGACTGGAATATTGTGGATTTATGAAAAACAAAAACAAAAGGCTGAATGAAACGGAATGCAAAATGGCCTAAGCCTAGAAAATAAAAAGGCCGAATTGTAGGGCTTGGCCCATGAACCTGACCAAAAAATGACAGAAAAAAACACAAATAGGTTGAATTATTGGGCTCGGCCCATGTAAAACACCTAATCGGACCGGGCTGAATCTTGTGCTGCATCAGATTGCCACGTCGGATGCATACGTGGCCTGGGCAGGCTGCTAGTGACCAAAACAAAACAGTAGGCATATTTTAGTTGTAAACGTCCACGACCTTCTCACAGAGAAGGTCGTTAATTTTAGTTTACAACCGCCAGCTTTTGACCTTCTGTTTTTGGTCAAAAAAGGTCGCAAATGAAAAACAATGACCTTTCAGTGACCAATAGTGAAGGTCACAAGTTGACATATTTCTTGTAGTGCAAGGACTCACATTTGTTTATGGCATCCCGGAGCTCTTGCCGGACTTCCTCCACCCGTGATTCATGCTTTTGGTGGGTGCCTCGTTCCCCCTCCGCCTCCTTCTTGGCCTCGGCCAGCGCGTTTTTGAGGGTCTCAACCTCAGACGCGTCACCTGTGAGCATAATTGCAAAACTTAGCAAGATAGCACAACAACAAGCCATATCATGTCAAATGTGAATCGCATACCTTGCTTCTCCGCCAATAGTTTGTTGGTGCAGATGAGCTCTTCATCGGCCCGCTCCAGCCACCACTTTAGTTCAGAAACCTCATCGTCATGGGCGGCTGCCGCCATCTTTGACGCCTATTTGTTCAAATACACGTGTATGTTAATCTCCTGCGAAAACTATTTAATCCTCTGTTTGGCTTTTCTTAAACGAACGCCGAACAGAGTATCAGGGGCTATTGACTATACACAGGCATTCTTTTTATAGTTAAAAAATATTACAGCACGTACCTCAAAGCATGTCAGAAGGCTAGTGTAGGCCTCGTTCAATCCGCTTTTAGCGGACCGAACCTTTTCAACCACCGTACCCATAAGGGTACGATGTTCCTCAATAATGGAGGCGCTCTGAAGTGCTTCCATCAGAGTGTCCGGCGCCTCCGGATTGACAGAGGTCGCCGGTGGAATCGGCGCACCTCCTACTTTCTAAGGAGGCCGCTCGCCTGATTCGAGAGCCGTATCGGTCTCCGGAATGATATTCGGTTGGGAGCTGAATTGGGCATGGCCCCCGTCGCCGGCCTCCATGGGGGTCAGTTCCCCCATGTTTTCGGCAGCAGAGGTATTACCCTCTGCGCCACCTTGACGGCTTCCCGCACCTCTCCATGGCCAGGAAAGGTCCCTCGGGGAAAAACTTCGGTGTTGTCCGTAGCAGTAGGTGGGGACGCTGGCGGAGGTGACTCGCTCTGCATCATGTGTGAGCCCAGCAAATTCCCAGAAGATGATAATTGTCGAGGGAGATCGCGGGCCAAACTACAATACGTGATCCTATGTGTTAGGATCACAATGCATAAAGCCGGATACATGCATTATCCTTAAATACTTATGATTCGGCCGAAGGCTTCGGCCTAGGGTTCCATTCGGGGACAACTTCAGCGTTCGATTCCGAATCGTCTGAAAGGGGGAGTTTCTCCTTCTTGGACGCCTCTGCCTCTAGATCTGTGGAAGCCCCCTTTTCTTCTTTCCCCCTTAGGGGGAGAATTGTTCTCCTCTACTTCCTCCTCGTCTTCATCGTGGGAGGAGACAGCTCTGGTATCTTCGGACGATATGTCTGAAGTACCTTTGTGGCGAAGGCCACTTCGGACCTCCTTGCTCTTCTTCTTGGCCTTATTTTCTGGCACCTGGTACGGTGCCGGAACCAGCATCTTCGTCAGAAGAGGAATAGCTGGGTCTTCGGGCACGGGAGCCGGACACTTGATCCGCTCTGCCTTCTTCGTCCAGCCTTGGGGGACAAGAGGAAGGTTTAAACTTACTCCTTGAATCTATAAATCAAGGATATGATTAGGAATCTGAAAAACTTACTAGAGTGGCTGGGTGAGCGCAGTCATGGCCGAGGTCTTCGGTCATTGGCGGCCACGACTTTTGGGCCTTGAACAGCAGTTTCCATATATCTTCGTGCTTTGTGCCGAAGAATCACTGCAAGGTCCGGGGACTTGCTGGATTAAGCTCCCACATATGGGGAGTCTGGCGTTGGCAGGGGAGAATCTGGCTGACAGTGTCCTGGACTAGGGGGTACTCAACACGTCATCTCCCGATCTGATAGATTGGGCCGAGGACCCCCGTGGCCGTATACTCATGGGCCAGTTCGGACAACTGCCGCCTACAAGGAAGATTCCACAAGACTTGGCGATCAAGACAAGGACTTCTCCCCACCGGCGTATTCGGCTAGGACTCTTGTTAACCTAGGCCTCTGGTGCATTATATAAACCAGGGCCAGGCTAGTCGATAGGACATACAGAACAACAATCATACCATAGGCTAGCTTCTAGGGTTTAGCCTCTCTGATCTCGTGGTAGATCTACTCTTGTACTACCCATATCATCAATATGAATCAACCAGGATGTAGGGTTTTACCTCCATCAAGAGGGCCCGAACCTGGGTAAAACTTCGTGTCCCTTGCCTCCTGTTACCATCCGGCCTAGACGCATAGTTCGGGACCCCCTACGCGAGATCCGCCGGTTTTGACACCGACATTGGTGCTTTCATTGAGAGTTCCGCTGTGTGATCGACAAAAGGATCGATGGCTCGCCTGCAGATCAACTGCGACTTTAGCGTCTTCGTCACCAGTTCGACTGGTCACCTTGGTTCGACCAAGAATTGCGCAACGTGTTCGGATCACCATGTTCGGACGAGGGAATTCATCAAACATCAACTCCGATTTCTATCAAGATCACGGAGGAATCATTTATGGAGCTCGGGGGCTCAACGTCAACATTGCCCTCAAGCGACCGTGCTGTTTTTTTTGGACAGCGAACTCGTATCTGCCGCCACCACCTCCTTGATTATCGCTTTGACGATCGCTTTGGTGGAATTGTGCGGAATTGAGCCTATAACAAACCTGGAAAATTTCGTCGAGTTCCGATGGAGGAATCTTTGGCAATCCACGATATACCGGAGCCCTGTCAAATCTGGATGGAAATTTGGATGAGTTTAGGGCGTGATGTCCAGCTTCTAGCTCGGACGTCCTTTGGAAGATCCAACCGTTGATCGGCTGCGGAATTCCTATATCTACCACCTCTCAAAATTTCAGCTCGATCCGACCGTCCAAACTCCAGAAACCTTCCGATTAGTGCATCACTTTTCGGATATGTTTTCTGCGCGAAAACGAATCCGACCCGAGTTCATCTTTTTTATGAACGGGATTTCGGACATCCCTTTTGAAGGAAGTTATGTATGGGGTATTGTGTTTTGTTCCCGAACACATCCCACTAACTTTAAGATATTTTGAACATGATCTTCAACATCATGCTGGTGTCAAACCAGTCTGGCAATATTACTCCACGGCTGCCGACTTGCGCTAGACACGTCGTCACTTTAGCCGAGCTCAACTTCTTCGGATCATCATCTCGGCAAGCCGAACAAAAGTACGGCATCGCGAAGGATAATTCATCATCAACATCGCCGCCCCACGGATTACACGGAGCGGGCATACCGGCATCGCCGCACGGTCGCTTCATCAAGCCGGCATCGACCACGTCACGACCTGCATCGACAGGGCCGCACTATTGCTTCTTCAAGCTGGTGTCCATCACGCCGACCTACTTCGACTCATCAGCTGACGTCGAGGCTTCGACATCTCGGCTGGACCGGGGGCTTCGCCATCTCTTCATCAACCTACTCCGGACACTTCGGCGTCACTAGCCGACCAGCTCCGTCACGTTAGCTGGGCCGAGGGCTTTGCCTCGGCGAGTCAACCTTTACCAGCATTGCCATGCCGTCGTTTTATCGCCCATCAGGCAATGGGTGTGCGGAGAGAGTCCCAATTTTGGGAATCACCTTCCTTCGGATTGCTACAACAAATAAACCAGGTGCTATTAATCCCAGTATTTTTTGCTTGTTTGGGTTCATTTTTCCCAACGAATTATTACTCTGGTTTGTCCATGATATGTACACAGGTCTATCAAATGTTGACTGCATTAACGATGGTCGCGTGGGGGTTCGATCAATTTCCGTACATAGTCCGGCGAACGCCGCATCCGGAGCTCCGACTGACCTGTGAATTCAGGCTTTGCCACGCCTTTACTACATCACGCCGATGCCCTGCATCGACATTGGCTTCGGTGCCAGGCCATATTTCTTCTATTCCTCACTTTGCATAAATTATTTATTATGCAACATTTTTTTATTATCATTATTACTATTATCTCCGTTTTGCACTATTTTTTGTGCACAGGAAAATGATCCGGGGACTTCGGCGTCACTCTGCCGGTCTACATTGACAGTGCTATGTCACCACTTCGGCGTGTTGAGCTCTCCGCTCTGCCACCTCGGGACCAGCTTGGGGGATGGAACCTTGCCCCGCATCAAGCTCGGACCACGTCATCAATACCGAACACATTAACCAGCTAAGTCGCTTTCATGCTCAAAGCTTTAATTTCTAACTTGTGTTCGGTTCGACCAAGCATTATACTTTTTTGGAAAAAAGTTGCTTGTAAAAAATTTCCTTGTCCAAACTTTGTTTGTGACGCATAAATTCAAATACCCAATTCATTTGGGGGCTTCCTTCATGAAGCTTTTCCACTTGCATATGATTATACTTGTATGGCTTCGTTCCTTGTTCGTGTATTACGCCACAATATGCACCATATTGACTTAAGCGATTTGCAAGCTGGGTTGCCTCGCTCCTGTGTTTACCCCTACGTTCCTGATTGTTTGGCTAGGGAGTAAAGGGAGCACCTCTGCGATTGTCACGATCGGGTCGCCCGAGCCGGACCTCAGACTGGGTGAAGCCGAAAGCTAGCATTCTTATAGTTTTCAATGATGGTCGACACACAACAGAACTCATGAGTACAAAAAATCTATTGCACAAGTCTCATAATAACAATGAGCACCGAAGAAAGGTATCGGTGGGGGTACTATTTTCTTCGAAGATGCTTCTTACACTTCACGGTAATATAGCATAAGTTCCCTAAGCGCGCTTTGTCTATTACAGCCTTATGGCCTGATTGCCTGGTTATTGGAAACACCGTCGATATTCTCGACCGATGGAGTACATAACACTTTTCGGTCCTTGACCGAAGAGGGAGAAGCTGACGGTTGGCTAAGACGCATTTAAAGTTCGGTTGAACATAGATATGATATAAGTACTTCGGTACATGCAATCATTCTTCTACCCAAGTCACTTGGGGGCTCTTAAGTTTATTTGAGACGTTTTATAATAAGTGTTCTTCTTCTTAGCCGTTGCAAAGTTTTATTATTATTATTATTTATCACTCCTTTTTTCAACACGAGTGTGCGGTCACCAGCCGGGGAACCTAATTTCTCTCTCAAAGCCGCTAGAGTTTAGTTTGCTAAACTGGCCTGATGAGAAGTACTCCGCCCTCAGGATAGGAGGTTGAAGCCGTAGGCTGACCCGCTCGAAGTCTTGAGATAGGATGTATCATGTTAAAGCACGACAGAAGCACTTCTTTTTTCTAAGACCAACTTTCGGATTGGCACCGAACACTTGATATTGTTCGGACGTCATGTTTTTACTGACGTTTCCTAGTTTTCCAAGCTTTTTGGCACTTTTAAACTATTTGTGCTTTTCCAGCATTAGTCTCGCAGTGCAACACCGGACACCTTTAGGGATTCGGCAAAAACATTCTCAGATATTGCTATATATGCGTCGGTTTCAAATTGTGTCTTCGGTCAATAGTTGGGTTCCCCGGCTCCTGCACTTGCTTCCTAGGTTCCGTTTTGTTCGGCTAGGCGTGCAAAGGGAGAACCACTGCAATTGTGCTTCCAGCTCACATGGTTAAGCACCTTAGTGGAGAAAGCCGAAAACTGACTTTCACAATAAGCGTAAACTGGTCAGCGATCCGATGACTATGTTAAATGATGGGCCGTTCATAACATTGGCCGAAGTGTTTATGGCTTGACCCCGACTGTCGCCGAACACTACCGGGGGCTATTAACTGGCCTCCCAAACTAAATCCTCAATATTTTGCTCTTACATTAGAGCTGAGGTTTAATGATCATGCTTAGCGTGACAACCCAAAGAAAGGAACCGATAGCGGGACTATTTTCATTGGAAGACATTTCTTCTGTTAAACAGTAATATAACTCTCTGCGTACCTTTGTTTATAAAACCGTATGGCCAGATTGCCTTGTTTGTTGTAAATCTTTGCCCTCATAAAGGCTTTATAAAGTAGGACAAACACTCCTCGGCTACTGGCCGAGGAGGTGGAAGCCGATGGAAGGTCAACAAAGTTTTGTACAATGCGGATCTGAGCATTAATGACGTAAAGTACTTGGATACATAGAGTCATTACACATAATTTGTGATTTTACTATGGATATTGATCCTTAATTCGGCCACCCGTGCCCACATTAAGGCTCGGTGCTACTGGGCTTCGGGCTTATTATTTACGAATATTAAAGGGGCACATTGATCCCCTGATCTGGTGTTACCACCCGACTAGTGTCTCGGGGGCTACTGCATTGCTTGTCCAATGCAGAAAATTTTATGTGCAATATAGTTTCCGAGGAGATTTTGATCCTCAGGTTGGTCGGCCGCACCCAACCTGAGTCTCGAGGACTGAGCACGCCGCTTTTAGTGTCCCGAAGTATTCTGGCGAGCTTGGACTTGATCCTCACGCCGATTTTGCAAATCAACCTGAGTCTCAGCGGCTACTGGGATCAGCGGTCTTACGTCATCCTTCAGGTGCATCTTGGGTTTTAGACCGATACACACCTTGAGGGCTACTGGCTATATATCTCGGCAGAGAATAAATTGCACCAATAAAAAATATTCACAAAAATCGGCCCACATTCGGGGTGGTGCACCACCTCGGAAGTAGCCCGGCATAAAGCTCAGGCGCTAGTGGCTGGCTCCATAGAGGGCATTTCTGGCATTAAGCTCGGCTAAACTCCTTTAAACTTCTTTGAACCAAGGTCATTTACGACACCTGGGTATAGTCCGGCGTTGGAGCTCGGATATACAGTCCGGCGTTGGAGCTCGGATACATAGTCCGGCGTTGGAGCTCGGATACATTCCGGTGTTAGAGCTGGGAAGCGGTCCGGCGTTGGTGCTCGGTTGCAAAAGATACCTCGAATACAGTCCGGCGTTGGAGCTCGGACGCAAGAGGACGCTGCCGCCCGGGAACAACTTCAAACTCGAGGTGTGGCATAAAAATAACAAGGCATTGATAAAGGACGGAAACTTAAAGGGGCTCCTCGGATACCCGATGTGTAAACCCGTCAAATGCATTTCGGCGATCCTCAAGATCGAAGATAAAGAAGATTTGTTGAACCAGTTTTCAAGACCGACGACCGAAGATGAAGAACGGTTTGGAAGAATCAAGGAGCGTTCCTAACTTGAAGACCGGTTCAGGGGGCTACTGACGGTGTCCTGGACTAGGGGGTACTCAACACGTCATCTCCCGATCTGATAGATTGGGTCGAGGACCCCCGTGGCCGTATACTCATGGGCCAGTTCAGACAACTGCCACATACAAGGAAGATTCCACAAGACTTGGCGATCAAGACAAGGACTTCTCCCCACCGGCGTATTCGGCTAGGACTCTTGTTAACCTAGGCCTCTGGTGCATTATATAAACCAGGGCCAGGCTAGTCGATAGGACATACAGAACAACAATCATACCATAGGCTAGCTTCTAGGGTTTAGCCTCTCTGATCTCATGGTAGATCTACTCTTGTACTACCCATATCATCAATATTAATCAAGCAGGACATCGGGTTTTACCTCCATCAAGAGGGCCTGAACCTGGGTAAAACTTCGTTTCCCTTGCCTCCTGTTACCATCCGGCCTAGACGCACAATTCGGGACCCCCTACCCGAGATCCGCTAGTTTTGACACCGACACCGGCGAAATAGCATCACCTGGATCATGCTGGCAAGGCTGGTGTTCTTGTCCACCATGCTCTTGATGCACTTTTGCAGCGTCATCACCTCGTGGGATGACGCCCAATCTAGGCCCTTCTTGAGCCATGATGTGAGCCGCATTGGTGGACCAGTTTTGAACTCAGGAGTGGCGGCCCATGTGGCATCGCGAGGTTCCGTAACATAGAACCACTCCTGTTGCCACCCCTTCACGGTCTCTATGAAGGTCCCCTTGGGCCAGGTGACGTTAGGGAGCTTTCTCACCATGGTGCCGCTGCACTCCGCGTGTTGACCCTCGACCACCTTAGGCTTCACATTGAATACCTTGAGCCATAGGCCGAAGTGGGGGGATGCGGAGGAACGCCTCACAAACAACGATGAACACTGACATGTTGAGGAACGAATTTGGGGCTAGATCATGGAAATCTAGCCCGTAATAGTACATGAGTCCACGGACGAAAGGGTGGAGAGGAAACCCTAGCCCACGAAGGAAGTCGGGAATGAATACTGCCCTCTCATTGGGCTCTGGTGTGGGAATGACCTGCTTTTTGGCAGGGAGCCGATGGGCGATTTCCTTGGCTAAATACCCCACCTCCCAGAGTTCTTTGATGTGCTCCTCCATGATGGAGGAGGCCATCCACTTGCCCTGTGCTCCAGATCTGGACATGGTTGAAGCGTTTGCTAGGGACGGAAAGGGTTGAAGCTTGGGCGCTGGAGCTCGAGAGCAGATGGGCTGAGGAGGAAGAAGGTGTGGGGTAAAAAGGTGGATCCTTGTATCCTTATAAAGGCAGTGAATATCAAGCGTCCCCTCCCCACGAGCCTTAAAACTCGCCTACTCCCCAGGAGTCGTGCGAGTGGCACGGTTGGATTATCCAAATCCATATTGATGAGAATCCCGCAATAAGGGGACACGATCTCTGCTTTGACAAGACGTGTCAATGAATACCGCGTCTCGAAACACGAAATGGGAGGCTGGAAAACGGTTCAAAATAATAATAAAGTTGGAGCACAATACCTCGCCGAAAAAGTTGTCAGAAGACATAACCTATTTTTGTTTAAAGTGTTTTGCCCTCGTGGACCAGGGTTGTAACTATTGTACAGGGCTAGATATAGTTCTTTTGATCAACTTCTTTGGAGTATTCGGAGGAGTGATACGTCTCCAACGTATCTATAATTTTTTATTGTTCCGTGCTATTATATATTCTGTTTTGGCTGTTTAATGGGCTTATTTATACACTTTTATATTATTTTTGGGACTAACCTATTAACCGGAGGCCCAGCCCAAATTGTTGTTTCTTTGCCTATTTCAGTGTTTCACAGAAAAAGAATATCAAACGGAGTCCAAACGGAATGAAACCATCGGGAGCGTGATTTTTGGAACAAATGTTATCTAGAGGACTTGGAGGGGACGTCAAGCAATCAACGAGGAGGGCACAAGGCAGGGGGGCGCGCCTACCCTCCTGGGCGCGCCCTCCACCCTCGTGGGCCCCTCGTGGCTCCACCGACCTACTTCTTACTCCTATATATACCTACGTACCCTTAAAACATCAGAGGGCACCACGAAAACCTAATTCCACCACCACAAGCTTCTGTACCTGTGAGATCCCATCTTGGGGCCTTTTCCGGCGCTCCGCCGGAGGGGGCATTGATCATGGAGGGCTTCTACATCAACACCATTGCCTCTCCGATGATGTGTGAGTAGTTTACCTCAGACCTTCGGGTCCATACTTATTAGCTAGATGGCTTCTTTTCTCTCTTTGGATCTTAATACAAAGTTCTCCACGATTCTCTTGGAGATGTATCCGATGTAATCTTTTTTGCGGTGTGTTTGTCGAGATCCGATGAATTGTGGGTTTATGATCAAGATAATCTATGAACAATATTTGAATCTTCTCTGGATTCTTTTATGTATGATTGGTTATCTTTGCAGGTCACTTCGAATTATAAGTTTGGTTTGGCCCACTAGATTGATCTTTCTTGCAATGGGAGAAGTGCTTAGCTTTGGGTTCAATCTTGCGTTGCTCAATCCCAGTGACAGTAGGGGAAACGACACGTATTGTATTGTTGCCATCAAGGATAAAAAGATGGGGTTTATATCATAGTGCATGAGTTTATCCCTCTACATCATGTCATCTTGCTTAAAGCGTTACTCCATTCTTATGAACTTAATACTCTAGATGCATGCTGGATAGCGGTCGATGTGTGGAGTAATAGTAGTAGATGCAGGCAAGAGTCGGTCTACTTGTCACGGATGTGATGCCTATATACATGATCATACCTAGATATTCTCATAACTATGCTCAATTCTATCAATTGCTCGATAGTAATTAGTTCACCCACCACTACTAGGGAAAACCTTATACACAGAATCTTAGTAGCAGCGCGGCACAAAAAGAGGCGCTGCTGCTAATTAGTAGTAGCGCGGTTAGGGAAAGCACGCTACTAATGTAAATTTATCTGTAGCGCGTGATGTTTAAACCACGCTGCTACAAAAATCCACCGACAGTATACAACGACCTAACTTTACCAGCAGCGCGGCGTCAAGAAGCGCGCTACTGCTAATGCCATAGTAGTAGAGCGCTTTTTAGTCATGCCGCTGCTGCTAATTTTGAAATTGTCCACACGGTTGGCCCGTTTAGCAGTAGCGCGTGATAGGAAAGCACGCTGCTGCAACGTTCATACCAGTAGCGCGTTTTTGCTCCCGCGCTGCTGCTAAGGCGCACCACCCACCACCTTTTTCCACCTCCCCCTCCCCATCTCCTCTTCTCCCTTTCCCCTACCTCCCACATCCTCCCTCTCTCACTCTTCTTCTTCCTCAATACTTCTCCCCCCATTACTCTCCCTCTTCTACCTACCTTTCTCTCTCTTCATTACTCCTAGCTAACTACACCACCTCCAATAATGCATCTCCTTTCTTTTTTTCCTTCCCCCTCCACTAGTTGAAGTTGTCTCCTCCCAAATTAGCTAGCTAGGTAGATGTATCATTTAGTTAAGTGACCTATTTGCCCCCTAACTAGATCTTTCTTTGTCAAGAAGAGCTTTGTGCACTTTTGATCTCCCTACATCATCATCCACACCGTGTGCTTGATCTTGTAGCTAGAGGTGATTAAAATTTCATGCTTTTGCAAAATGGAAGTATGTGTATGTGTGTGTGTGATATGATAATTGGGAAATATGATGGAAATTGTGTGTGTGGCATGAGTTGACGCCAAATTGTGCTTTTGAGTTGCCTCTGTTTTGCCGAAATGTCGATTTATTTCCGTTTCGGCGAATTCGGGGCAAACTCTAGATCTATATATGTCCTATTTTTAGGGAAGGTCATGCCGAATTTTTGTATGACTTTGATGCATGCACGCATTTTTATAATCAATTTGTTTATTACTACCATGCAGGTGTTCATGATGGTTAGTGGAATGATGGTGGACAGGTGGTTGCGGTCGGCGGTGCAGGACATGAAAGAAAACAACCTGACAGAGGTTTTATGTCCGTGTCGAAGATGCAAAGGAATAGTTTGGCTCGACCCCTATGACGAAGGTCGTATAGAAGCACACCTGCTCATGACTGGTTTCATGGATGGCTATACTCGGTGGATAATTGAAGATGAGGATGATGATGTTGAGGACGCCGACGGGGCAGCCAATGACGACACTAGGCAAGAAGAAGAGATGATCAATAATGGCGGTGGGAAGAGGCCGGACATGGCGGCAGAGAAGGGCCGGACATGGCGGAGGAGAAGGGGCTGGACATGTCGGCAGAGAGAACATGGACTCCACGCAGCAGAGTTTGTCAGTACTAAGTTCAATCGTGCGAGACCCTCATGTTCAAGCACTGCTTCGCAAGGAGACGAGTACTAAGAGAGCTGCTTCTAGAGAGGAGGCTAAGCTGGAGCGATTGGTGGTAGAATCGAACACTCCATTGTATGATGGTTGCAATCCTGAGGTGACCCGCTTGAGTTTCACACTCCAACTCCTGAAGACGAAGGCTAAAAACAAATGGACCGACACTAGCCTCAATGAGCATCTCAAGTACCTAAAGGATGTTCTTCCCCCGAGGAATCTATATCCTAGTAGTCTTGATGAGGCCAAGAAGATCGTGTGCCCTCTTGTTCTGCCGCATGTTAGATACCATGCATGCATCAACGATTGCATAATTTATCGGAAGGAGCACGCGGAAAAAACAAGCTGTCCGGTGTGCAATGCTTCTAGATACAAGAAGGCCGGGAAGAAATGTCCCCAGAAAGTTGTATGGTACTTACCGATCACTCCCCGTATCCAGCGGTATTTTGTAGATCCCAAGGAAGCAAAGCTAATGTGCTGGCACGCGGAGAGGAAGAGGCCCGACGATGGAGATGATCCGAAGCTGAGACACGTCAAGGATGGAAGCCAGTGGAGAGCGTTGAACAGCTTCTATCGGTATTTTGAATGTGATGCAAGGAACATCGTGCTCGGCGCGTGTACCGATGGCATGAATCTGTTTGGCAACCAGAGCACCAACCATAGCACATGGCCCGTGTTTGTATGGATGTACAACCTCCCCCTGGTTGTGCATGAAGTCAAAGTACATTCACTTGAGCATGCTTATTCAAGGGCCAAAACAACCAGGAAATAATATTAATTTGTATCTGGGGCTACTTCAAGAGGAGTTAGACACTTTATGGAAAATACCGGCCAAGACATGGGATGCCAGCAAAGGCAAGTATTTCTACATGAGAGCCGCGCTGATCACGACGGTGCACGATTATCTCGGTTACGGATATGTCATAGGCCAGGTGTGCCATGGATATTGCGGATGCACACGGTGCATGGATGATACAACGTCTCAGCAGCTAATGTCAAGGAAAGATGGCGGGTCTGGGAAAATCGTGTACATGGGGCATAGAAGATGGCTCGAACAGGACGACCCGTGGAGAAACCGTGGAGATCTATTCAATGGTCACGCTGAGCATCGAGGACCTCCACGTAAGCGGAGCGGTGCCGAAATCGATGAGCTGTTGAAAAACTGGAAGGAGTGCCCCGCACCGGGAAAGACGATGAAAAAGGCGCCGGAGCCGCTGCTGAAGGTATGGAAGACGAGGTGTCACAGCCCCAGTTCAGCCCTTGCTTGACTTTGCTTGCATCCATGCATCATGTTAAATTTCATGAAACTTGAAATGGGGATGATCAAACCCCTAGCACCAAAGCAATGCAAATAGGCCCAACTTTAAATATTTTCAATGAACCCAATATGCCCTTAAAAAATGTTCATCATTTTTGGTTCTGGCTAAAACCTTTGCCAAAAATGGGTTCATAAATTTTGGAGCCATTTTGGATTTTTGAATTAAGACATAACTATTTGCATTTGGGCATTTAAAATACTATAAATACTTTTAAATGCCCAAATACTTTTGAAAGTAATTTTAGGCTGTTGGGAGTAATTCCAAAGGTGCCTACGATTATTTTTAGAATTTTCTAAAATGGATTAGTATTTCTACTAATTCAAAATAAACAACAGAGAATTAAATAAATGAAAACAAAAGAGAGAGAGAGAGAGAGAGATAGTACCTGGGCTTACCTGGCGGCCCAAGTGGCCGGCCCAGCCCACCACCGCAGCCTCCCTGTCATCTTCCTCCCCGGCCAGTAGGCAGAGCATGTGCTCACCACGTGCGCACACGTGCCCGAGCCACCTCCTGCCTGACTGCCTGCGTCCCCGACACCCTGGACGCCTCCATGCGTCGCCATGCACCCTCCCTCGACCCTCTGCACCTCCTCCCTCCACGCAGCTCTCTCCCCTCCCCTCTCTCTCTCACCCACCGAGCAGAGCTCGTCGCCACCGCCGCCGTTTTCGTAGCCACCGCTGTCCTTGCGCCCCCTCTCCCTCTCTGGAAGCTCCGCCATGACCTTCTCGTCATCTTCGCCAAGCCAAACGACGCCAGAGCGCCCTGCAGCACCGCCATCGTCGTTGTCTTCTCCCTCTGCCCCGAGCGCCGCCCCGTCCGATTCGTCGTCGTCCGGGCTTCCCCGACCTCACCAACGACGCCATCGAGTTCACTGTGAGCTCCTGCTCCTCCCCCCTTGCTCACCCCTCCTTACCCATTTGCTAGTCACCGTCACCGCGAACCCGAGCTCCGGCTGCCACCATGGCCGGCGAGCTTTGTGCTCCCGAGCTCCTCCAGTTCTGCTCGTTGCCTCCGCGTGCTCCTGGCGATCCCAGAAACCCATAAAGACCATCGCCCGCGCCCGCCGTGCCCCGTAACGCCTAAACCATGGATGCCCAAACTACGGCGGCCGCAACCGAGCTCGCCGCCGTCGACTTCGGCCACCCCGGCTCACCCCGGCTGCTCCATCAGCTGCGCACGAGCAGCAGCTCTTCGTAGAGCCTCCCCACGCCAAAAACCATCGCCTGTGGGCGATTTCCGAAGCTCTCCGCGGTCTCTGGCCTCGCCGGCGACAAACCGCGGGTCAACTCCAGTGGGGTTGACCCTGTTTGACTGGGGTTTCACTCACCTGAGTCAGTGACATGTGGGGCCAGCCCCTGACTAACCCTAGATTATGTTTTTAGTTAGCACTAATTAACAGTGTTAATTAGTTAGGACGCTGACTTGCGGGTCCCACTGGTCAGGTTTGACCTGACCAGCCACAGCTGACCTGATGACGTCACTCTTACGTCATGCTGACGCAGTAAAACCTTTTCTGGAATTTAAATAAATCTTAAATGATTTATTATTTTCAGAAAATGCCTAAAACTTCTAAAAATCATAGAAATTCAACCGTAACTCCAAATGAAATAAATCATATATGAAAAATTATCAGAAAAATTCAAGGAATCCATCTGTACCATTTTCATGCATGTTAGAACAACTTAAGGCCTCTGTTTAGGACAAATAAAATGATTGGTATTTAAATAACCACATTTAATTGTGTTTCTAGTTGCATTAGCTCAATCAACAGCATATGACATGTCATGATCATGCATCATATTGTGCATTGCATTGATTGTGTTTCTTTCTCTGTTGCCGGTATTTGTCCCCTCCCGATAGACGTGGTTTCGACGATGAGATCGATGACACCGATGAAGAACTATGTTATCTTCAGGAGTGCCAAGCAAGCAAAACCTCCTTGTTCATTCCGATACAATCCCACTCTCCCGCTCCTGCTCTCTTTTACTGCATTAGGACAACACGATTCCTCTGTTACTTGCTGCGGTAGTTGAACCCCTTATCCTCTGCATGACCTGTCATTGCCACAGTAAATAGATGAAACCCACTAGCATGAGTAGGAGTTGTTTGAGCCCTGATGTGCCTACTCATTCATGCTTGTTTGTCATGCCTGCTATTGCATAGAGTTGTGTCAGGTCTGATTCATCGGGAATGAATCGGAGGTGTGTGAACATGTCCTACCGTGTGTGAGCTAAGTGTGTGAGTACGTTTTTGGTAAAGGTAGCGGTGAGAGGCCATGTAGGAGTACATGGTGGGTTGTCTCATTGAAGCCGTCCTTAGGATCTGAGTTCTGTGTTTGTGATCCATGAAACAGTTACTACCACGCATTGGGCCCGAAACCAATGGACCCTCTCGGCTTCTTGATCACCCTTGTCCTCTGTCCAGGAGTTGCAACTAGTTTCTGGTGTTTATAGGATATGTGTTGGCAGTCGTGCGTAGCGCTGACCCTAGGGGTGGGCTATGATGCGGTAGATACACCGTGGCACGGTGTACCGGGCGCCCGTTTGGTGTCTCGGGAACCCTGTTCACATCGTTCGGGGCCGTATGTGGAAACCTCGGTCGGACTCCCTGCGGATGGAACCTGGATAGGCGATAAACCTGGACTAGAGACTTGAGTGTTTAGGTAGGCCGTGGCCGACACCCTCGTTGGGCTTCTGCTTGAAGGTTGCCGAGTACATGTCGTGTAATCGGCGGTAAATGGTGAGAGCGTGTGTGAAGAAGTACACCCCTGCAGGGTTAACATCATCTATTCGAATAGCCGTGTCTGCGGTAATGGACTTCGGGGTTGCCTATAACAGTTCATAGACAAGTGAAAGTGGATACTCTAAAACTCGCAAGATAAGTGTGAGTGCTATGGATGGCCTTCTCGTAGGGAGACGGGAGCGGTTCCATAGTGGTGTATTGAATGGTGAATATGTGGACTCGTGTGCGCCACCTCAAAAGAGTTGCTTGCAGTCGTAGTTCAGGTTAGCCACTGAGTCAAAGCTGGCTTGCTGCAGTTAAACTCCACCACCACCCCTTGTTGATACCGATGCATATGTAGCTAGTTCTGATGTAAGTCTTGCTGAGTACCTTTGTACTCATGTTTGCTTAATTTATGTTTTGTAGAGAGAGACTTCAGTCTCGCTAGTAGTTCCGCGTGGACTTCGACGTTAGCTTGATACCTCAGCTACGATCTTGTGCCCTTGGCAGGATCTGGTAGATAGTCAGGCTTCTTAGCTTTTTTCCATTTGTAGATGTCTGTACTCAGACATGTTAAGCTTCCGCGTGTGCTTGATTTGTATGCTGTGATTGTTGGGTCATGAGACCCATGTTTGTAATATCTCGCTCCTCGGAGCCTAAGGAATAAATACTTGAGTTGTAGAGTTATGTTGTGATGCCATGTTGTATTTACACATATCGAGCATATTGTGTGTATGATTGAAATGCTTGGTATGTGTGGGATCCGACAATCTAGTTGTTTATCCTTGGCAGCCTCTCTTATGGGGAAATGTAGTCTAGTGCTTCCATGAGCCATAGTAGTCCGCTACAGCCCGGTTCACCGGAGTCCTGCTAGCCCAGCACTACTGCTTAGGACACTTGACTGGCCGGCATGTGTTTCACTTCGTTCCTATGTGTGTCCCTTCGGGGAAATGTCACGCGGTGACATCCGGAGTCCTGCCTAGCCTGCTACAGCCCGGGTTCCCGGAGTCCTGTTAGCCCAGTGCTACAGCCCGGATTCACACGCTACTGACCGACATGCTCGATGTGATTCATGTATGCCTGTCCCCATAGGTTAGTGCCGCTTTGGGTTCACGACTAGCCATGTCGGCCCGGGTTCTCTGTCATATGGATGCTAGCGGCACTATCATATACGTGAGCCAAAAGGCGCAAACGGTCCCGGGCCATGGTAAGGCGACACCCGTGGGAATACCGTGCGTGAGGCCGCAAAGTGATATGAGGTGTTACCAGCTATATCGATGTAACTTGGAATCGGGGTCCTGACCCGAGGTCTGTGTTCTGGGACTTGGAGTACTAGCACAAACTCGATACACCTCATGGCCTTGATCAAATGCACATATGTAAGAATGTCCTTGAGAGTTTGCTCGCGACACTGATGAACATGCCGGATAAGACCAAGGATGGGCCGAAGGCAAGAAAAGACTTGCAAGATTTGAAAATCAGGGAAGATCTGCACATGCCGCCCCATAAACAGTCAGATGAGACAGAGACGGAGACAGAGGCGCGGGAGAAGAAGGGCAAGAAAATAAAGAAAGAGGATTATTGCCCCCTTCTTGCTTCACCTTAAGTCAGGCTGAGATCGATCAATTCTTTAAGTGCCTTATCGGAGTCAAAGTTAGTTCCGGTTACTATGGCAAGATAAGCAGATATCTAGACACGGACAAGAAAAGGTTCGGCGGGATGAAGTCCCATGACTGTCATGTGATGATGACGCAGATACTACCTGTTGCCCTTAGAGGGATAATGGACAAGCACGTCCGTGAGACGCTTATTGGTCTCTGCAATTTTTTCGACGTCATCTCTCAAAAGTCGATCAGTGTGAAGCATATCCGAAGGCTACAAGAAGAGATCATTGTGATACTAGATGAGCTTGAGATGTACTTCACGCCCGCGTTCTTTGACGTGATGGTGCATCTGCGTGTCCATATTGTGGACGACATAATAGACTTGGGGCCGTCATTTCTGCACAACATGATGCCGTTTGAGAGGATGAATGGGATCATCAAAGGATTCGTTCGTAACATGTCCCGTCCGGATGGACGCATCGTCCAGGGATATCTAACACAAGAGTGCATCTCTTTCTGTGAGAATTTTCTATATGGCCACTACTAGGGAAAACCTTATACACAGAACGTTAGCAGTAGCGCGGGATAAAAACGCACGCTGGTGCTAATTAGCAGCAACGCGGTATTTTAAACCGCGCTACAGATACAGTTCTAGCAGTAGCGCGCCCGAGTACAAAAGCGCTACTACTAAAATTCCCACGGCTTAGCCGATAGGCTACACATAGTAGTAGCGATCTCCGTGGAACCGTGCTACCGCTACTTGTTTTGTAGCAGCGCGTTTACGAACAAAGGCGCTACTGCTAATGAAAATAAAATTAAATGGAAAGCAAATAAAAAAGAGAAGGAATAGCGCTTGTTAAGAAATGCGCTATAGCTACCGTAGCAGCAGCGCACTTCCTGGAACGCGCAACTGCTACTTTTAACTTAACCGCGCGGTTCTTTCTTCCCCGGCGGCCACTTCCGCCAAATCCCTACTCCTCCGCTGTCGCCGCCCTGCATCGTCGTCGGCCGCTGCGCGCGACCCGTCGCTCTCCGCACACCTTCGACACCGCCCCCGCCCCCGACTGCGACCTCGACGTCGCCCCCACCCCGACCGTGACCTCGACGCCGCCCCCGACCCCGACGCCGACCTCGACACCCCCCTACATCGCCGCCCTCCGCCGTGCGCCTGCCGCCCCGACCCCGTCCCCAACCTCGACGCCGCGTGCCCCTCTCCCTAACTCCGCTAGCGCCAGAGGTGAGCACGCCCTCCTCCTCGTCCTCCCCTACCTCTGCCTAGCTAGGGTTCTTAGGGTTAAATTTCAGTGTTCATCTAATTAGTTAGGGTTCATCAAATTAGATGCTAATTATGGCAGTAGTTGTTAAGTAGAATTAGTTTTAGAGTTCATCGAATTAGTTAGGATTAAATTTTAGAATTCATCAAATTAGTTAGGGTTAAATTTTAGTAAGTGTTTAATAGAATTAGTTAATATAACTAGTTGAACTAGTTTATTTTTAGTAAAAACTAGTTTATTTTTATTCATAGTAAGTGCTTAATTGAACTAGTTGAGTTAATACAACTATTTTATTTTTAGTACGAAAATTAATAGAACTAGTTTATTTTTTTAGTTAAAGCAACTATTTTATTTTTAGTAATTAAATTAATAAACTAGTTGAACTAGTTTAGTTGTAGTTGAACTAGTTTAGTAAGTAAATTAATAAACTAGTTGAACTAGTTGAATTAATAGAACTAATATATTTTTAGTAAGATAATTAATATAACTAGTTGAACTACTTTATTTTTAGAAAGAACTAGTTTTTTCTATTTATAGTAAGTTTATATTTAGTAAGAACTAGTTGAATTAATAAAACTAGTTGAACATGTCATATTTGCTCAAATAGGATATGTGGTTGCCCAAGTGGCCGTTCATGTTCAGTTTACACCTCCGAGTGGCCTATGTTTTGCGGGAGTGTTGATTAATTTCCGTTCTGGCAAATTTCAGGCGCTCAATATGTCCTTTTTTAGCAAAGGTCATGCCGGATTTTTCCGTGAATTCTGGCATGACTTGTGCTAGAATATGTAGGAAATATCGAGTGGCCTGGATTTTCTCAAAAAATAATGATCTAATTTAGGTTCTTTAGTACATATATTTAATTGTACAAGTTTAATCTTTGAATTATGAACATAGGAAATGTCGTACTCGGACGACGACAGTCTCCCGGGGGAGTGCAGCTGGTGCCACGACAATCGAGGTATGTGCGACATGTTCGTTGAGCTGGACGAAGATTGACGCTTCAGCATTAAGCTCGAGGAGACCTTCGATGTTGAAATGGTACGCAACAACGACAAGTGTTTTTTTCGTAATTAAGCATGACTTCAACTATTTCAACGTCTAATTTTCATATTTTACAATTCGACTAGCTTATCCCATGCCATGCAAGACGCTATGTCTTGAAGAGGATGGGTTTTGAAGACCATGAAAATTTTCAAACAAAGAAAATACACCTAAGGACCCATCATGATATCGATTTTGAAGTAAATCTGTACAATTCTCAGAGCGTAACCCATTTTCGTTGCCAAAATTGGGAAGCACTTTGCAAAATGTATGGTTTTTATGAGGGTATGATTGTCACCATGGATCTTGGTGATCCTGACATCGAGCAAGACAATATGGACATTTGGGTCCTTGTTGATACGCTTCCGATTCTACCGCAATGTGAGTTTCTCAGACATAGTTATTAACTAATTTATATTGTTTATTTCAAAATAGTTGACAGCTTATTTCCATTGACAGCTTATTTTGAATCTTCAAAGAATGTGCAGAAGATGGTAGACAAAACCCACTACACTGATGACTCCGAATTAACTTATAAGGAGAAAAGTCATCTGATTGCTTATTGTACTTATCTTGAGAATTACAATACCTATTATCGAACTCCTCCAAATTATGGTGAATACGTGCCACTAGTGCACGTGTTGAACCACGGTAACTTCTATGGAGATACCCTGGTAAGATTTTTTACTATTACGACATCCGTGCATCTTTTGCATACTTCTAAAACTAGTACATCATTGCTAACTACGAAGTTATTACTATGTTTTTCAACAGAAAATCCCAATGGATTGTGTGCCTCATCTGATGTATCAGAATGGTCGCCTTGCAGTTCTGAACATACAGCAAGGTCAATCTAAGGAGCTCACCTGTGCATATTAGATTTCTAAAACCGGTGAACACATGCTAATCAAAGAATGGAAAAAATGTTTGGACATTCGCAAGGAGGTTCTTGGAAGTAACATTAAGCGAAAGGCAAGAATTGGAGATAGGATAATCTCCATTCTCCATAATGGAGAGTCAGGGGCTATCTTGTTTTTTGCTATTTTACCTTAGAGAATATAGTAGGTCCTAAGAGAATGTAGTAGGTCCTTTGAGGTACAATATGTTTATTATGTGATACAATGTGTTAGAGTTGATGATGAGGAGTACTTGTGATTACGACTAGTGACCAATTTGCTATGTGATGTCTCATTGATGAAAACAATGATCTTGAGGAGGTGTTATATGACAATGATGTATTATGATGATAAGTTGTTAATGATATGATGATGATGATGATGATGATATTTATTATATCATTGGGTGAAAGAATCGCGGATTAGTTTCAAGTGGATGTCCATCCACTTGAAACTAGTCCACGGTTCTTTCACCCCGTGATGTAATAACTCATTATGATGTAAAAACAATTTCTAAATTCCTGTTGTATGAAAACTTGTGTAAAGGTGTACGAATACAACATGAAATAAAAAAGAAATAAAATACAAAATAATAGTAGCAGCGCGGGCAAGGAGAAGCGCTACTACTAATTACCAGTAGCGCTCCTCTGGGAAGTCGCTACTACTAAGTCGATTTAGCAGTAGCGCGGGCGGAGGCACGCTACTGCTATACGTTAGCTGTAGCGCCTTATCAGTAGCGCATTGCCCTGCGCTACTGATAGGCCTAAAACCTGCGCTTCTGCTAGGCTTTTCCCTAGTAGTGGGCGCAGACCAGTCGCCTGATGTTAGTGTTGGTTTGCCCGTTAACAAGCACGAGGGGAGGCTCGAAGGAGAAGGTCACTCCAACGGTCGCAGGGAACTGCACGTGGCATACTCAGATCGACGCAGTGACTTTGACATGGCAAACTTGGTAGTGCTACAACACCTAGACGAGGTAGATCCTTTTGTGGCACTGCACAAAGAAATTATCGCAAAGAAGTATCGTGACCGGGGGGTATGCAGGACAGACGCCGAAGTTACTAGAGAGCACAACTCCACTTTCCTGCATTGGTTCAAAGAGCATATTATTGCTAATCCCTCGGAGGAGGGTTGTAAGGACAGATTGCTCATATACGCCTTAGCACATGGCCCCTCACCCAACCTCCTAACCTATCAGGCATACGATATCAACGGATACATCTTCTACATGGAGGCCAAAGATATGTTCAGTGATGATCAGAACTCAGGGGTGACGATGGAATGCATGACCGGCAGCGACAATGGCGCAACTGAAAGATTTTACGAAAGGGTCGAGGAGATCTGGGAGCTTGACTACTCTGGACTGCACAACACAACGATGTTCCATGTTAGATGTGCTAAGAATGTAGAAAGAGAAAATCGGAATTTCACTACCATGACTATACTCGACGCCAAGAGCGCTACCGTGAACGCTATCGCAAAAAATGAGCCATGGGTACATGCTAAGCACGTGACACAATGCTTCTTCAAAACCGACCCGCGCAATCCCAGTCGTGTTCTCGTGAGGAGAGGCAAAAGGAACATCATTGGAATGGATGGAGTCGCCAACGAGGAAGACTACGATCAGTACGGCAACCCAATGAGGGAAGATGATGATGATGATGAAGTATACGTCAAAAGAAGAATCAATACTACATTACCTAAGAAAAATCATACTCCATGGAAAAGGAAAAGTCACAATGAGGGGCTCAATTATTCTTCAATGAACAAGAAGGGAAAGAAGCTGACTCAAAAACGAAAACGTTAACGCTGAGGAACCGTATGTTATCGGTCAAATGATGTAATATATATGTTCCTATTTTGTATACACGCTTAGCCATTATTATGCATGGGTCCAATGATGTAATACATATGTTCCTATTTTGTATACATATTTAACCGTCAAATGATGCAATATATACCGCCTTCAATTCCCTTAGTTAACTACTCTCGGAAAAAAGTGAGAGAAAATAAAGGAAAGGAAAACAGAAGGAAACAAACGGGAAAACTGTTATATAGGTACTGGTTATAGCAGCAGCGCGTTTTTCAGAAAAGAGCTACAGCTACTCAAGGTAGCAGTAGCGGTTTCTACAGGAAAACACTATAGCTACCTCGAGTAGCTATAGCGCGTTTTCCTAAACGCGCTACCACTATGCCCACTTAACCCCCAAAATCCCCACTCCTCTCTTCATCCCGCCTCTTTTCCCCCAAATCCCCCCACTCTCCCTTCCCCCGTCGCGCCGCCGGAGCCCTTGCCACGCCTCTGCGCTTGCCCCTGACCCCGACGCCGACCGACCCCGGCGCCGGCTCCGGCCCCCGATCCCGACCCCGGCGCTCGCCCACGCCCCCGGCCCCGACCCTGGCGCTCGCCCACGGCCCCGACCCCGACCCCGGCTCCGTCCCCGGCGCTCGACCCCGACCCCTCCCAACCTCGGCCGTCGTCGGGCCTACACCCTCTGTAAGGTTTTAGTTAGGTTTTTTCGTTAATTTAGTTAGGTTTTAGTTAGGGAAGATGGTTAATTAGGTTATATATGTGGAAATTTGGACATGTCATTTGGACATGATGATTATGTGCAGGGTAAAAGATCCGAGTGGCCTATGTTACGCCGGAATGTTGATTCATTTCCGTTCCGGTGAATTTCAGGCGCTCGATATGTCCATTTTTTTAGCAAAGGTCATGCCGAAATTTCCCGTGAATTTTGGCATGATTTGTGCTAGATAGTAGAAATATCGAGTGCTCGGAAACGACATTCCGGCAAACATAGATTTCTTTTTTATGTCATTTCTCATTTTTTTCATAGTTTTATAATTAAACGAGGAGACTTAATCATAGGAAACATGTCGAACAATGAAGAAACTGGGCCTTCTGACCAAGATGCAAACGAGATGAATTATGAGGGTGAACAAGAGTACCTCGACTATTTGACTGCTAAGAAAATGCAAAGTCAAGGTTTGCAGGTCGGCCTCAATGATGGTACTGACACCCATAGCGCTGGCACTGATGGCGGCGCCGAGACCGGCGGGGAAGGTACCGATGCCGCTACCAAAAATAAGAAGTAGAAGAAGCAGAGGATACGAAAACCTAACAAACTGGGGATTGGACGACTGGTGATCACAAAGATGGCACCTGGCAAGTTTGAGCCATTAGAGCTGGAAGAACCTCGCAAGTGCTATGGGAACCAAGTAGGATGCATCCTATGGGAATGCGCGAGCATCAACGACGATGACTTAAGGAGTAAAGAACATTTGACGCAGTTGCTCCTAACGAAGTTGCATAAGAGATTCAAGTTCCCCGACCGGGATGATAACATAGAACAACCGTGGGATGATCCGAAGATGAAAAAGATTAACAATCACGCCATGGGCATGTTCAGCAATGATTTGGCCTCCTGGAAAGGGAGGGTGAAACGAGCTATTGAGGCTGAGGAACCCCTGTCCAAGATTCTGGAGGAAAATCCAACACTTACGGTAGAGGGGATCGAAAAGTTCAAGGACACTTGCGCTACCGAGGCAGCCAAGTCTAAGGCTGCGAAATTCAAGATCCTTCAGCAAAGGAACACGGGGAAGCATCGCCTCGGAAGCCGTGGCTACCTCGCTAAAAGGCCCATATGGGATAAGGAGGACACGGAACGTAAAGCCGCGGGTCTCCCAGACCCCTTCGTGAAGTTCACCAACCCCTTGGAGCGTGACTTCATCAGGGCCCGCTACAAGTGGGACAAGGAAAAGAAGGTTTTTTACACGGACCAGATCACGAGGAAATTGATTAGACTATTGGTAATTATTCTTTTACCACCTTACATTTAGCTCCAGATCTAGTCGACTACAAATTCCTAAACGGTTCATGCTCCTTATGCAGGAGAAGCAACACCATCTTGCAGCCGAAAGCCCTACTTCTCTGATGAGGCCCAAGTGGGACACCCCTCTCAACCGGGCCTTGAACGAACTTAAGGGACTCCCTTTGGGCCAGCGGCCGCAATATGGTCGTGTGCATGGCGCTGGAGACGGCGCCACATGGAAGGTGTTTTACAACGAGGGCCCGAAGGCCAAGAAGCAGAAAAAGAATTTTAGTCAGGCGGACATCAACAAGAAGGTGAAGCTTGCGGTCGAGAAAAAAGCAGCTGAGGACGCGAAAAAAACAGCCGAGGAGAAAAATGAGTTGCTACTGCAAGCAGTCAATGCAGCTGTAACTGCCTGCAGAAATGATTTCGCCACTAACTTGGTTCCAGCTATCATCAACTGGACGAAGGAAAATCCAGACAAGATGGTACATGATTTCCCATTGCCAAGTTTTGTCAGGAGCAACTCCGTGAACAACAACACCACCGCACCATCACTTGCTCACACAACCGGGCCTCCTCTCGCAGTCGCTCCCGCTCATAGCAGCTCGTCATCAGTCTCTTGCGTGCTAGGTGGGCCTTTATCTTTGGCTGAGCTCGATGCCATCACGGTAATTACATGTCGCACCAACATAGAATATTCCATTTTCGTTGCCTTTCAGATGTTTTACGCCACAGACATATGTGTGCAGGCCGAAGAAACCCCGTGCACCATACTCTACTTGATCAAAGGCAGAAGGTGGACGTGGGAAAGGGATGATAATGAACCCCTTGCAACCCACGTTTCAAAACCAGCCGATCCCCGCTGGGCACTTCAGGGTTAGCTTGTCCACTGTGAAATCGGGGCATGAGGATGAAGATCTAAAAGTGATTGATGTGTCCTGAGGGAGTCCTGGATTAGGGGGTCTCCGGACAGCCGGACTATCTCCATTGGCCGGACTGGTAGACTATGAAGATACAAGATTGAAGACTTCGTCTCGTGTCCGGATGGGACTCTACTTGGCGTGGATGGCAAGCTAGGCAATACGTATATGGATATCTCCTCCTTTGTAACCGACCTTGTGTAACCCTAACCCTCTCCGGTGTCTATATAAACCGAAGGGTTTTAGTCCGTAGGACAACAATCACAACATACAATCATACCATAGGCTAGCTTCTAGGGTTTAGCCTCTCTGATCTCGTGGTAGATCTACTCTTGTAACACCTATATCTTCAATATTAATCAAGCAGGACGTAGGGTTTTACCTCCATCAAGAGGGCCCAAACCTGGGTAAAACTTCGTGTCCCTTGCCTCCTGTTACCATCCGGCCTAGACGCACAGTTCGGGACCCCCTACCTGAGATCCGCCGGTTTTGACACCGACATTGGTGCTTTCATTGAGAGTTCCTCTGTGTCGTCGCCGTTAGGCTTGATGGCTCCCACTATCATCGGTAGCGATGCGGTCCAGGGTGAGACTTTTCTCCCCGAACAGATCTTCTTATTCAGCGGCTTTGCACTGCGGGCTATTTCGCTTGGCCATCTGGAGCAGATTGAAAGCTACGCCCCTAGCCATCAGGTCAGATTTGGAAGTTTGAATTACATGGCCAGCATCCGTGGGGACTTGATCTTTGATGGATTCGAGCCACAGCCGGGCGCGCTGCACTGTCGCGATGGGTACGACCTAGCTCTGCCACCAGACGGTACCCTAGAGGCCGTGCCCGCATCAGCTCCGACCCTTAGCTCGGAGCCAACTGCGCCAATCGAGGACGGGTGGCTAGACACCGCCTCAGGGGCTGCAGTCTCGACGGCGATCGAGCCAAACACCAGCATAATCCTCTGCACGGCCCGTGACTCCAAGGTGCCGGACTCTCTTCCAGACCCAGAACCATCTGCGCCCCTGCCAATCGAATCCGATTGGGCGCCGATCATGGAATTCACCGCCGCGGATATCTTTCAGCACTTGCCCTTCAGCGACATCTTGAATTCACTAAGGTCTCTCTCTTTGTCAGGAGAGCCCTGGCCGGATTATGGCCAACAGGATTAGGATACGGACGACGAAGAAATTCGACGCCCACCCACCACCCACTTTGTAGCCACTGTCGATGATTTAACTGACATGCTTGACTTCGACTCCGAAGACATCGACGGTATGGACGACGATGTAGGAGACGAACATGAACCATCACCTATAGGGCACTGGAAAGCCACCTCGTCGTATGACATATACATGGTGGATACACCCAATGAAGGCAACGGCGACGAGATAGCGGAGCATGACCCCTCCAAGAAGCAACCCAAGCGCCGACGTCAGCGGCGCCGCTCTAAGTCCCGCCAAAGCAAAAGTGGTGATACCGGCACAGGAGATAATAACACTCCGGATAGCGCCGAAGACAATAACAATCCCCTCCAGCAAGATTTAGAGCAGGAGGATGAAGGAGCCAGCTCTCCTAAGAGGGCGGCTGGCAGAGAGGAGGAGGATGACAATTACGTGCCCCCCTCTGAAGACGAGGCAAGCCTCGGCGATGATGAATTCGTCGTACCAGAGGATCCCGTCAAACAAGAGCGCTTCAAGCGCAGGCTTATGGCCACGGCAAATAGCCTGAAGAAAAAGCAGCAGCAGCTTCAAGCTGATCAAGACCTGCTAGCTGACAAATGGACTGAAGTCCTCGCGGCCGAGCAATATAAACTCGACCGTCCCTCCAAGAGTTACCCAAGGCGCAGGTTACTACCCCTACTGGAGGAAGAAGCGTATGATACGGCTGATCGGCCACCTCGTGGCCACGATAGAGAGGCATTCCAGCCAAAAGCTCAGCCTCCACCCCAACGCCATCCAAATAAAAAGGCATGGGGAGATACGTCAGACCTGCGAGACATATTGGAGGACAAAGCAAAGCATTCAAGATCGATCTACGGGTCACGAGGGCGCACCACTCTACGAGACGGTAAATGTCACGCCGGATACAGTAAAAGCAAATCCGGCCGGGCCGAACACAGCGGGCAGGACCCATACGAGCTGCGTCGCGATATAGCCCAATACAGAGGCGCCGCACACCCCTTATGCTTCACAGACGAAGTAATGGAACATCAATTCCTAGAAGGTTTCAAACCTGTAAACATTGAATCATACGACGGCACAACAGATCCCGCAGTATGGATTGAGGACTTCCTCCTCCACATCCACATGGCCCGCGGTGATGACTTACATGCCATCAAATACCTCCCACTAAAACTCAAAGGACCAGCGCGACACTGGCTTAATAGCTTGCCAGCGGACTCCATTAGCTGTTGGGAAGATCTGGAAGCCGCATTCCTCGACAACTTTCAGGGCACTTATGTGCGACCACCAGATGCCGATGACTTGAGCCACATAATTCAGCAGCCAGAAGAGTCGGGCAGGCAATTCTGGACTCGGTTCCTTACAAAGAAAAATCAAATCATCGACTGTCCGGATGCGGAGGCCTTAGCGGCTTTCAAGCACAACATCCGAGATGAGTGGCTAGCCCGGCACCTTGGTCAGGAAAAGCCGAAATCTATGGCAGCCCTCACGACGCTCATGACCCGCTTTTGTGCGGGAGAAGACAGCTGGTTGGCTTGCAGTAACAACATATCAAAGAACCATGGTACCTCAGATACCAAGGACGGCAACAACAGGTCACGTCGCAACAAGCATAAGAGCCGCATTAACGGCGAAAGTACTGAGGATACGGCAGTCAATGCCGGATTCAAAGGCTCTAAACTCAGTCAGCGGAAAAAGCCATTCAAACAAAGTACGCTGGGTCCGTCTAGCTTGGACCGTATACTCGATCGCTCGTGTCAAATACACGGCACCCCAGACAAGCCAGCCAATCACACCAACAGGGATTGTTGGGTGTTCAAGCAGGCCGGCAAGTTAATTGCCGAAAACAAGGACAAGGGGCCGCATAGCAATGACGAGGAAGAACCCCGGCAGCCGCACACTAGAGGACAGAAGAGGTTTCCCCCGCAAGTACAGACGGTGAACATGATATACGCAACCCACATCCCCAAGAGGGAGCGGAAGCATGCGCTCAGGGACGTATATGCGTTGGAGCCAGTCGCCCCAAAGTTCAACCCTTGGTCCTCCTGTCCGATCACCTTCGATCGCAGGGACCACCCCACTAGTATCTGTCACGGTGGATTCGCCGCACTGGTCCTAGACCCAATCATCGACGGATTTCACCTCACTCGAGTCCTTATGGATGGCGGCAGCAGCCTGAACCTGCTTTATCAGGACACAGTGCGCAAAATGGGTATAGACCCCTAAAGGATCAAACCCACAAAGACGACCTTTAAAGGCATCATTCCAGGCATAGAGGCCCACTGCATAGGCTCAATTACACTGGAAGTGGTCTTCGGATCCCCGGATAACTTCCGAAGCGAAGAGTTAATCTTCGATATAGTCCCGTTCCGCAGTGGTTACCACGCGCTGCTCGGACGAACCGCATTCGCTAGATTCAATGCGGTGCCACATTATGCATACCTCAAGCTCAAGATGCCAGGACCCCACGGAGTTATTACAGTCAATGGAAACACAGAGCGCTCTCTCCGAACAGAGGAGCACACTGCGGCCCTTGCAGCAGAAGCGCAAAGCAGCCTCTCAAGGCAATCTACTAGTTCGGCGTTTCAAAGCCCGGACACCTTCAAGCGCACTCGGGGCAATCGGCAAACAGACTGCCTGGCACGATCTGAGCTCATGTAGCAATACGGCGGCCCCCCCAATCCCAGCCCAACGGCGTTGTTCGTGTCGCGCGTACATAATTACGCATTAAAAATACCATGGGCACAGGTGGGGAGGGGGGGCACAACTACGGCACGCCCCAAAACGCGGCCTAAACCGCACCAAGGGCTTCCCGTTTGGTTATTTTTCTTTTTCTTTCAGGACTTCAATCTCTAGAAACACTGTTCGGCAGCTCTATTGCCGAACACATGATACAACAACCAAGGAGGCCGACAACTACGGAATTCCCAGGTGGATTACAGATTTCATATAATTCCTCAGCTCGCCCTTGGAAGGGACATAGTCCTACTCTTTTGCTTATTACACTATCTGTATCACTCTGCTTTAATGCAATTTTTTAATATACAATGCATGACATTACGACTATTATCGCATTTTTTTATATGTATACATATCTATGTGTTCATTAATGATGCCTAGAAACCGTACACTCTGGTACGGCCAATGCACCAGGGGCTTATGTACTCACAATATGGTGTGAAAAGTCCGAACACTTTCACAAGTGCGGCACCCCGAACTTATAGCATTATATGCATCAGCTCCGAATCATGTCTTTGGTCAAATGTTGGGTTTGCCCGGCTCCTATGTTTTGGTACCTTACGTTCCGCTCTATCGGCTAAGGTAGCGCTAGGAGAACTACTGCGATTGTGCCCCGGTTCTGCCGGGCCGAGCACCTCAGTAGAGAAAGCTAAAACTGACTGTCATGATAAGGCGAGAGACTGGTCGCTGTTCGGCGAGGTTTTTTGAGTCCCTAAAGACTTATGCTGCTTAGGGCGAAGGGCCAGCTCCGTCAGGCCTACAGGCGTGTATCGCGCCTCGAATTCGGCCTTCCGAATACCAGGGGCGTCGCCGAAATTTAAAATTATAGAATTCTATAGCTAAGTGAGAGTGATAAAGCATTATTAGTCCAGTTGCCTTGTTCGTTGTGCTCAGCACCTCCCTCGAAGGACCCAAACATGGGAACAAGAGTGCTCAGGTTTATCCCGAACACCGCAGCACTCGTGGTATGGGGGCAGAAGCCGAGGACTAGCCATCTCTCAGATTGGATAAACAGCCAAATAGAAGGTAATATTTTAAATTCACACAAGCATTGCATAGCGCATATGAAACAAGTTTTCATCACACAGGATACAAAACGAGCAATTCTCATTCAAATATTACATTTTGTGAACACTCATCCGCGATAAGACGGGCGCCCGGCAGGACACCCTCGTAGTACATCTTGGGGTGGCGGTGCTCCTTGCCCTCCGGCGGCCCCTCCTTGATAAGCTTCACGGCGTCTAGCTTGACCCACTGCGTTTTCACATGGGCGAAGGCCCGGCGTGCACCTTCAATGCAGACGGATCGCTTGACGACCTCCAGCCGTGGGCAGGCATCCACAAGCCGCCTCACCAGGCCGAAGAAGCTGTTCGGAAGGGCATCGCCAGGCCACAACCGGACTATGAATCCCTTCATGGCCTGCTCGGCCGCCTTATGTAGCTCGGCCATCTGCTTCAGCTGGTCGCTCAATGGCACCGGATGTTCGGCCTCAGCATACTGAGACCAGAAAAGCTTCTCCGTCGAGCTCCCATCCCCGGCCCAGTAGAATTGTGCGGCATCGGACACACTGTGGGGCAAATCTGCGAATGCTCCTGAAGAGCTCCGGATTCGGGTAAGTAATCGGTAATTCACCTTTACATGCTCGCTTTGCATATAGAAAGCCTTACCCGCTGCTATCTTCTTCATCGCGTCGATCTCCTGAAGGGCCTTCTGGGCCTCGGCCTTGGCACTCTTCACGCTCTCACGGGCCGCGGCAAGCTCAGACTCTCGCGTCTTCAAGTCAAGCTCCAACGCCTCGTGCTTCGTCACGAGAGCCTGGACCTCTTGCTGCACCTCGCCCACCCGAGCCTCGTGCCTCTCTCGCTCGGTGCGCTCCTGGGCCGCCTTCTCTTTGGCCTCGGTGTCGTCGGCTGGATGAGGGGAGGTGGCGGTCGGGACTGGATCGCTATCCATGTCCGACGCGCCCAGGGAGCCGTCCGAGGATACCTCGATATTGGCTCAGGGCGGCCTGCGTAATGGAGTTCGGTGTTAGGGAAAGCAATGCGACAAAGGAATCCTATGGGTTACTTTGGTTTCCGAACACTTACAATCTCCCCTGGGGCTTGCCCCTGGGCAACCACTCGTCTTCACTTTCATCGGTAGCGGTGGAGCTGTCCGGAAGGAGCGTCCTTCCCTTCTTGGACCCTCCGGCCTCCCCAGTTGGGGCGGCCTTCCTTTTCTTGTCGCCCCCAGTCGGTGGGAGAGCCTCTTCTTCCTCTTCCTCGTCTTCGGGGGAAGAGTGTGCCGCAGACTCATCGGACGGTGAGTCCGACGACGCCTGGCGTCGGGAACTCTTTCGAGCTCCCTTGGCCTTCTGGGTCTTCTCCGGCACCTTATAAGGGGCCGGAGACAACATCTTCGCCAGGAGGGCGTCTGCAGGGTCTTCGGGCAAGGGAGTCGGACAGTCGATTTGTCCGGCCATCTTCTGCCAGTCCTGTTAACGGCACGGGAGTTTAGATCCCGCATAGAATCAATCTATATAGAAAACAAGTATCCTGTGAAAGGTAAAACAACTTACCGCACTGGCGTGGCACTTCAGGCTGAATCTGCGATCCTCAGTAATGGGGGGAGGGACCGCGGCGCCCTTGAACAGCACCCTCCAGGCATCTTCATGTGTCATGTCGAAGAGCCTGTTTAGAGTTCGGTGCTGCGCCGGATTGAACTCCCACAAGGTAAACTCCCGTTGTTGGCACGGGAGTATCCGGCGGACGAGCATAACCTGGACTACGTTGACAAGCTTGAGCTTCTTATCCACCATGTTCTGAATACATGACTGGAGTCCGGTCAGCTCTTTTGAATTACCCCAGGACAGGCCCTTCTCTTTCTAGGAGGTGAGCCACATAGGGATGCCAGATCGGAACTCGGGGGCCGCTACCCATGCGGGGTCGCGTGGCTCGGTGATATAGAACCACCCCGATTGCCACCCCTTTATGGTGTCCACGAAGGTGCCCTCGAGCCATGTGATGTTGGGCATCTTCCCCACCATGGCACCTCCGCACTCCACCTGGCGGCCGCTCACTACCTTCGGCTTGACGTTGAAGGTCTTCAGCCATAGGCCGAAGTGGGGCTTGACGCGAAGAAAGGCCTCGCACACGATGATAAACGCCGATATGTTGAGGATGAAGTTCGGGGCCAGATCGTGGAAATCCAGGCCGTAATAAAACATGAGCCCCCGGACGAAGGGATGGAGAGGGAATCCCAGTCCGCGGAGGAAATGGGTGAGGAATACCACCCTCTCATGGGGCTCAGGGGTGGGGATGAGTTGTCCCTCATCTAGGAGCCGGTGCGCGATGTCGTCGGGCAGGTATCCAGCTCTCCTCAGTTTCTTGATGTCTCCCTCCGTGACGGAGGATACCATCCACTTGCCTCCCGCTCCGGACATGGTTGGAGAAGGTTGAGATGGAAGTGAGGACTTGGGCACTAGAGCTCGGGTATGCGGGAGCGGATGAGCATAGGAGGAAGAAGGCGTGGATAGAAAGGTGAATCCTTATCCCTTTATATGGGCGGACAAAATTAAACGTCCCCACTTGCCTAGTAAAACTCGCTTATCCCCCAAGCGCCGCAATTGATGGCGCGGTTGGGTTACCCACGCCCGTATTGATGAGAATCCCGTAATAAGGGGACACGATCTCTGCTTTGACAAGACGTGTCAAAATTGCCTCGTGTTATGTGCGGGGCTGGTTAAAAGAAACGGTTCGAATAATCACCAGTCCATGACGTAACGTCATGTTGCCAAAACAAGCTAGCGGATTAGATCTGCGAAAGCATTATTCTCTATGGTGAAATGTGGAACTTATTTTGCAGGGTTGGACACTATCCTCGTATTCAAATTCTTCTGTGATGTATTCGGAGAAGGAACCCGCCTTGCAATGCCGAAGACAACTGCGCGCCGGACTCATCGTCATTGAAGCCTGGTTCAGGGGCTACTGAGGGAGTCCTGGATTAGGGGGTCTCCGGACTGCCGGACTATCTCCATTGGCCGGACTGATAGACTATGAAGATACAAGATTGAAGACTTCCTCTCGTGTCCGGATGGGACTCTACTTGGCGTGGAAGGCAAGCTAGGCAATACGTATATGGATATCTCCTCCTTTGTAACCGACCTTGTGTAACCCTAACCCTCTCCGGTGTCTATATAAACCGAAGGGTTTTAGTCCGCAGGACAACAATCACAACATACAATCATACCATAGGCTAGCTTCTAGGGTTTAGCCTCTCTGATCTCGTGGTAGATCTACTCTTGTAACACCCATATCTTCAATATTAATCAAGCAGGACGTAGGGTTTTACCTCCATCAAGAGGGCCTGAACCTGGGTAAAACTTCGTGTCCCTTGCCTCCTGTTACCATCCGGCCTAGACGCACAGTTTGGGACCCCCTACCCGAGATCCGCCGGTTTTGACACCGACATGTCCCCTATTAAATCCTTGTTTTGAAATATGAATCTTTATAATGATGGCACTAGAGATGAGTCAACTTTAGTTAGAAGGCGTCCCAAAAATTCGGAGTTTTTAGATCTTGATGCAAAAATTGGTAAAAGTGGGATTGAAGAGGTTAAAACTTTAGGTAGCAACGAACCCACTATCTTGGATTTCAAGGAATTTAATTATGATAATTGCTCTTTGATAGATTGTATTTCTTTGTTGCAATCCGTGCTAAATTCTCATCATGCTTATAGTCAAAATAAAGCTTTTACTAAACATATCGTTGATGCTTTGATGCAATCTTATGAAGAAAAACTTGAGTTGGAAGTTTCTATCCCTAGAAAACTTTATGATGAGTGGGAACCTACAATTAAAATAAAAATTAAGATCATGAATGCTATGCTTTGTGTGATTTGGGTGCTAGTGTTTCCATGATCCCAAAAACTTTGTGTGATTTGCTAGGTTTATGTGAATTTGATGATTGTTCTTTAAACTTGCACCTTGCGGATTCCACTATTAAGAAACCTATTGGAAGAATTAATGATGTTCTTATTGTTACAAATAGGAATTATGTGCCTGTAGATTTCATTGTTCTTGATTATAGATTGCAATTCTTCATGTCCTATTATTCTTGGTAGACCTTTCCTTAGAACGATTGGTGCAATTATTGATATGAAGGAAGGGAATATTAGATTCCAATTTCCGTTAAGGAAAGGCATGGAACACTTCCCTAGAAATAAAATTAAATTACCATATGAATCTATTATGAGAGCCACTTATGGATTGCCTACCAAAGATGGCAATACCTAGATCTATCCTCGCTTTTATGCCTAGCTAGGGGCGTTAAACGATAGTGCTTGTTGGGAGGCAGCCCAATTTTATTTTTATTCCTTGATTTTTGTTACTGTTTAGTAATAAATAATTTATCTAGCATCTGTTTTGGTTGTGTTTGTGTGTTTAATTAGTGTTTGTGCCAAGTAGAACCGTTGGGAAGACTTGGGGAAAGTCTTTTTGATCTTGCTGTAAAAAACAGAAACTTTAGCGCTCGAGAGAATTGATGCCACTTTTTATTGGAGAGTGCTATTTAGTTAATTCTTTTTTCAGATGATTAATAGGTAAATTACTCACTTCCAGCAATTTATTTTAGAATTTTGGCGGTTCCAGAAGTTTGCGTTAGTTACAAATTACTACAGACTGTTCTGTTTTTGACAGATTCTGTTTTTCGTGTGTTGTTTGCTTATTTTGATAAATCTATGGCTGGTAATGGAGTTTATAAACCATAGAAAAGTTGTAATAAAGTAGGTTTAACAACAATATAAATAAATAATGAGTTCATTACAGTACCTTGAAGTGGTGTTTTGTTTTCTTTTGCTAACGGAGCTCACGAGATTTTCTGTTAAGTTTTGTGTTGTGAAGTTTTCAAGTTTTGGGTAAAGATTTGATGGATTATGGAACAAGGAGTGGCAAGAGCCTAAGCTTGGGGATGCCCAAGGAACCCCAAGGTAAATCCAAGGACACCAAAAAGCCTAAGCTTGGGGATGCCCCGGAAGGCATCCCATCTTTTGTCTTCGTTCATCGATAACTTTACTTGGAGCTATATTTTTATTCACCACATGATATGTGTTTTGCTTGGAGCGTCTTGTATGATTTGAGTCTTTGCTTTTTAGTTTACCACAATCATCCTTGCTGTACACACCCTTCGAGAGAGACACACATGAATCGGAATTTATTAGAATACTCTATGTGCTTCACTTATATCTTTTGAGCTATATAGTTTTTGCTCTAGTGCTTCACTTATATCTTTTAGAGCACAGTGGCGGTTTTATTTTAGAGAAATGATTGATCTTTCATGCTTCACTTATATTATTTTGAGAGTCCTTTAGAACAGCATGGTATTTTCTTTTAGGAATAATAAAAACTTTCATATAAGTGCATTGAATACTATGAGAAGTTTGATACTTGATAATTGTTTTGAGATATGGAGATGGTGATATTAGAGTCATGCTAGTTGAGTAGTTGTGAATTTTAGAAATAATTGTGTTGAAGTTTGTGATTCCCGTAGCATGCATGTATGGTGAACCATTATGTGATGAAGTCGGAGCATGATTTATTTATTGATTGTCTTCCTTATGAGTGATGGTCGGGGACGAGAGATGGTCTTTTCCTACCAATCTATCCCCCTATGAGCATGCGCGTAGTACTTTGTTTCAATAACTAATAGATTTTTGCAATAAGTATGTGAGTTCTTTATGACTAATGTTGAGTGCATGGATTATACTCACCCTCACCCTTCCACATTTGCTAGCCTCTCTATTACCGCGCACTTTTCGCCGGTATCATACACCCACCATATACCTTCCTCAAAATAGCCACCATACCTACCTATTATGGCATTTCCATAGCCATTCCGAGATATATTGCCATGCAACTTTCCACCGTTCCATTTGTTATGACATGCTTCATCATTGTCATATTGCCATGCATGATCATGTAGTTGACATCGTATTTGTGGCAAAACCACCTTTCATAATTTTTCATACATGTCACTCTTGATTCATTGCATATCCCGGTACACCGCCGGAGGCATTCACATAGAGTCCTATTTTTTCTAAGTATTGAGTTGTAATTATTGAGTTTTAAGTAAAAAAGAAGTGTGATGATCATCATTATTAGAGCATTGTCCCAGTGAGGAAAGGATGATGGAGACTATGATTATAACATCCCAAATTTTCAATTTGGAATGTTATACATTAGAGCATCTTTGCATATCATGTTTTATTGCATTTTGGTTGATCCTAAAAATTCCACACAACTCAAGGACCTACGGAGAGAGTTGGGGATTTCGTTATTTTCATATTTGAGGTTTTCTTGAATTATGAAAAGAGGGTTGTTTGATTTTAATTATTTTTCTCTGAATTTATTTCTTTTATTAAAAATGAAAGAGAGAGGATAAAATGACTTCCTCAAAATAAAGAAATATCATAGATTTAATATTAAAATCAAATAAGATTTTTATTCGGAGTTTTGTCGCTATTTTATTTGAATTAGGAAAACTAGTCATCAACCCGTGCTTCTGCACGGGCTAGTGATTTGGAAAGCACGCAAGTGATTTATAATGTTGAACTTATATGTTAATATAGCAAGATTTAGAAATATATAGGAATTTGGAGTTAGAATTTTTGTGTCAATTTATGGAGAGGAGAGAGTAACACATATTAGAAGCCATGAGAACTTGAACCTAGTTATTTTGATTATACATATATTCCAAATGGAAAGTAGTGGTTGCACCGCACCATACCGAGGAAAAATTATGAAGAAATAACTTATTCTAGATGTCTATGATTATGCATAGATGCATTTTGGCTATGTGTATACTTGCCCCGGGTGAATACTAAAATTAGGAAAAAAATATTAAAATATAGAAAAACAGTAATAATTAGGCTTTTGCACGTTCGACTCTTTATCATCTTTGTAGAGCTTTTCTCATAAGCATTTTTGTCCTAACAAAGGAAGTTGAGTGATCTAATTAAAAACTCAATTTTACTGTACAAAATTTGTTTTGTCTTTACAGCACAAAAGCATCTGATCTGATGCATCGACATTGGCATGTGTGACTTTTAAGTTCCTGGTTAGCTACTTACTTATCAGGTGCTTGGCCGGACTTGGCATCCATATGCTTGCCACATTGGGACTTGCTTTGTTACACGTATACTAACCTATCGGCTGTGATTCCTCTAACTACATTTACTGTCTGATACTTGTCCCTAATTTTAAGTACGGTTATCAAGATCTATCGATTAAATCCACTACAATAAGGTCAATGCGACAGTTGACATTTATTATATGCGAAACTTTGTAAGGCTTAGGAAATAGGAACAGTTTACAATATGGCATTCTAGTTGTGTAATGCAAAATTTATTAAGAATGTATTCCGGGGCTGCATGTGTAGTTGTTTATCAGAAATCTGCTATGCACGTTTTATACTCTCCTGAACTCAGTGATTATAAAAGCTCAAGGAAATAGAATGTAGGTCAACCAATATTGATGCGTATGGGAGGCTAAGTTAGTAAAAAAAAATGTAATCGCTTTCTTTGAGCTCTATTCTAGTATACGTTTGTTCCTTTTGCCATGAAAATATGATTAATTTTATGTTAAAACTCTGCATTATATTGACCATTACTTCTCCCACCTATAATAGTTTTCCTAACCTTTCATGACTAACTTTTATTTTATTACTTTAGCAACTACGGGTTGGGCATGCCTACATTCTATCAGTATGATAAAAGGATATATTTTTTGTTTTGATTCTAGCCATACCAAATGAGATGGCTTTCTCCTATTCATTTATATCTATTTTTACACTAATGCGGGTTGGACGACCCTGGATTTCCACTTCTGTTATGAAGTGTTTTGGAGAATATTTCATTTTAAGACCAACGCATGCACTATATAAGAGATATTTTTCATGCATGATTTCATACAGAGCGATGGCTTAACTGTCTCCCCTTTTAAGTATGGCAAGTCCTGGATTTGACACATGTTTTTCCTGCGCACATGCTCAAAGTAAATACATAGAACATATGTTTATACATACCAATATCACACCGGCAATACTTCCTTAGCTTAGCTCCCTGCAACCAATCATAGGATCAGGATCTCAAAAATCATATGAGCTCATGCATCATCTACGCAACATGCAAAAAAGAGTAAATTAGTGATTATAAGGTCCCAATAATCAAGTCTGCAGTCCAGCACGTACATGTTTAACTCTGCATGAAGCCAATTGCTTCCCCTAGAGACAGGTGCTGCAGCCAGGGCGTGGATGCAAGCTCATTCACCCACTATACATCCTCGTTTAAGTACTCTGCTTGATTATCCTTATGGTTTGTTGGGCTTTTCGCTGGGTAATCTGCAAGGACGTACATCGTCTACTCTGTTATAAGAAGATTTAGCCTGATAATATTCGATCATTGTCAAAGTGCACAATTCACTGCTACAAATATGAACTATATGGGACTCTGAAAACACATACATAATTTCTGAAAACGAAAGATCACACATATTAATAAAGATAAACCAAGAAATATGGTTGATCTGTACACCTAACTTGCCACCCAACGTCAGGAAAAATGTAGACCAACCCCAGCTGCCTCTATGTTTATGGGTTTAAATCCCTCTGGAAATTCATGGTCCAGCACCTCATCGGTGAAACATAGGGGGTGTGCAGCACCCCTGTAACTGGGTGTACCGTGGTGTTCGGATGTTTGTTGTGTTGCATCGTATGCTGGAACGCGCTTGCGTGGTCCATAAATGGATCTGGTTGCGCCGTCTTTTTGATGCGAGCCCTCGCGTGGATCGCGTATTGGCTTATGTGCGGCGTTGTTTGCCGTTTTATGTTGGCCGTGAGGTCGTCTATCCGGCCGAATGGCCATTTTAATTTTTGGTTGCGGGGGATCTAAGGCCTCCTCATCAAATTGAGGTAGCAACTTCCGCTTCGGGTAGCTCTTGGTGTGGCGATTACCGTCGTACTTCGCCGCTGTGTTGAGTACTTTACTCCATCTGATTCTGAGTGTGTCTTGCGCTGCCTTGAGCCTTTGCTTCTACTTTTTTAGACTCCTCGCGGTGGCAACAAGCCTTTGATGGGCATGCTGTTGCTCCGGGTGTCTGTCCGGTGTGATGTCGTCCGGACTATTATCTTTGACAGAGTAGGGTTGTTCGATTTGATTCTCCGTGTTGCCCTGGCCGGGCAATGGTTCACCCTGCTCTATTGCTGGGTCTATATGATCGTTGTTTCTGCCGAGGCGGGATTTGGAGCGGCGCTTACGCCTCCGCTTTGACTGCTTCTCGAGGGGACAATCCTTTGTTGCGTCCTTTCGTTCCTCGTCGTCGTTTTCTTTTGGTGTGTCCACCATATATACGTCGTGTGATGAAGTGGGCGTCTGGTGCCCTGTGGGCGGTGGTTCCTATTTGTCTCCTGCATCGTCGTCCATACCATCGATGTCTTCGGAGTCGAAGTCGAGCATGTCGGTTAAATCGTCGACAGTTGCTACTAAGTGGGTGGTGGGTGGGCAACGAAAATCTTCGTCATCCGCATCCCAATCCTGCCGGACATGGTTTGGCCAGGATCCTCCTGACAAGGAGAGAGACCTTAATGAGTTCAGTATGTCACCAAAGGGCGAGTGCTGAAAAATATCCGCAGAGGTAAACTCCATGATCGGCGCCCGATCGGATTCGCTAGGAACGGGCGCGGGCGGTTCGGAGTCCGTGGCCGAAGAAGGATCTGGCAGTTCGACAACACAGCTCTCGTGAAGGGTAAGGTCGATATTCGGCTCGATCGCCGCTGAGGGTAAGGCCTCCGTGGTGGGGTCCGTCCACATGTCCATGGATGGCGCAACTGGCTCCAAATTCAGGGTCGGGGGGCTACCGGTGCGATCTCCTGAACACTGTCCGATGGTAGAGCTAAATCGTACTCATCGTGACCGTGTGACGCACAAGGTAGGGGCTCAAATCCGTCGAAGATCAAGTCTCCGCGGATACCGGCCGTGTAGTTTAAGCTTCCAAACCTGACCCGGTGGCCAGGGGCGTAACTTTCGACCTGCTCCAGATGGCCAAGCGAGTTGGCCCGCAGTGCAAAGCCGCCGAATACAAAAATTTGTCCGGGGAGAAAAGTCTCACCCTGGACCGCATCGCTATCGATGATCGTAGGAGCCATCAAGCCTAACGGCGACGACACAGAGGAACTCTCAATGAAAGCACCAATGTCGGTGTCAAAACCAGTGGATCTCGGGTAGGGGGTCCCGAACTGTGCGTCTAAGGCGGATGGTAACAGGAGGCAGGGAACACGATGTTTTACCCAGGTTCGGGCCCTCTTGATGGAGGTAAAACCCTACGTCCTACTTGATTTATTCTTGATGATATGGGTATTACAAGAGTTGATCTACCACGAGATCGGAGAGGCTAAACCCTAGAAGCTAGCCTATGGTATGATTGTACGTTGTCGTACGGACTAAAACCCTCCGGTTTATATAGACACCGGAGGGGGCTACGGTTACACAAGGTCGGTTACAAAGGAGGAGATATACATATCTGTATTGCCTAGCTTGCCTTCCACGCCAAGTAGAGTCCCATCCGGACACGAGACGAAGTCTTCAATCTTGTATCTTCATAGTCTAACAGTCCGGCCAAAGGATATAGTCCGGCTGTCCGGAGACCCCCTAATCCAGGACTCCCTCACCGATGATCGAATCTCAGGCAAGTAACATACCGATGACAAAGGGAACAACATATGTTGTTATACGGTTTGACAGATAAAGATCTTCATAGAATATGTAGGAACCAATATGAGCATCCAGGTTTCGCTATTGTTTATTGACCAGAGTTGTGTCTCGGTCATGTCTACATAGTTCTCGACCCCGTAGGGTCCGCACGCTTAACATTCGATGACGATATGTATTATGAGTTATGTGATTTGATGTACTGAAGGTTGTTTGGAGCCCCGAATGTGATCACGGACATGACGAGGAATCTCGAAATGGTCGAGCCATAAAGATTCATATATTGGAAGGCTACATTCGGACACCGGAATGGTTCGGGTTGTTTTGGATAAGTTTCGGAGTACCGGGGTTTACCGGACCCCCCCCCCCCCCCCGAAAATTATTGGGCCTCATGGGCCTAGTAGTGAAAGATAGGAGGTAGGCCAAGAGGTGGCGCGCACCCCCCCTAGCCCAAACCAAATTGGACTAGGGCTAGGGGGCCGGCCTCCCCTTTCCTTCTCTTCTTCCTCTCCTTCCTTCTTCTCCTACTTGGACTAGGAAAGGGGGAAACCTACTCATACTAGGAGTAGGAATCCCCCCTTGGGCACGCCCATTGAGGCCAGCCCTCCTCCTCCTCCTCCCCTCCTTTATATACGGGGGAGGGGCACCCCATAGACACACAAGTTGATCTTTAGCCGTGTGCGGTACCCCCCCTCCACAGTTTTCCACCTCGGTCATATTGTCGTAGTGCTTAGGCGAAGCCCTGCGTTGGTAACTTCATCATCACCGTCACCACGCTGTCATGCTGACAGAACTCACCCTCGGCCTCAGCTGGATCAAGAGTATGAGGGACGTCACCGAGCTGAACGTGTGCAGATTGTGGAGGTGCCGTGCGTTCGGTACTTGATCAGTTGGATTGCGAAGACGCTCGACTACATCAACCGCGTTACAAAACGCTTCCGCTTTTAGTCTACAAGGGTACGTAGACACACTCTCCCCTCTCGTTGCTATGCATCTCCTAGATAGATCTTGCGTGATCTTAGGAATTTTTTTGAAATACTATGTTCCCCAACATGATTGTATTTCTTTGTTGCAATCCATGATAAATTCACCCCATGCTTATGAACAAAATAAAGCTTTTACTAAACATATTATTCATGCTTTGATGAAAGCTTTGGAAGAAAAATTGGAATTAGAAGTTTCAATTCCTAGAAAATTACATGATGAGTGGGAACCTACTATCAAAGTCAAGATTAAAAATTATGAGTGTTTTGCTTTATGTGACTTGGGTGCTAGTGTTTCTAAAATTCCTAAATCTTTATGTGATGTGCTTGGTCTTACAGATATCGAAGAATGTTCTTTAAATTTGCACTTGGCGGATTCTACTATTAAAAAGCCTATGGGAAGAATTAATGATGTTATTATTCTTGCAAATAGGAATTATGTGCCCATAGATTTTATTGTTTTTATATTTATTTCAATCCGTCTTGTCCAATTATTCTTGGTAGACCGTTTTTACGCACTATTGGTGTCGTGATTGATATGAAAGAAGGCATTATTAAATTTCAATTTCCACTAAGGAAGGGTATGTAACACTTACCTAGAACAAGAATTAGGCCACCATATGAATCAATCATTAGGGCATCTTATGGATCTAGAAACAAAGATGACAATATGTAGATCCTTGCTTTATGCCTAGCTAGGTGCCAGGACCCCGATTCTAAGTCACACCGATCTAGCATGTAACACCTCATATCACTTTGCGGCCTCACGCACGGTATCCCCACGGTGTCGCCTTACCATGGCCCGGGACCATTTGCGCCTTTTGGCTCACGTATATGATGGTGTTGCTAGCATCCATATGACAGAGAGCCCGGGCCGACATGACTAGTCGTGAACCCAAAGCGGCACTAACTTACGGGGACAGGCATACATGAATCAACATTGAGCATGTCGATCAGCAGCGTGCGAATCCGGGCTGTAGCACTGGGCTAACAGGACTCCGGTGAACCGGGCTGTAGCAGGCTAGGCAGGACTCCAGATGTCACCGCGTGACATTTCCCCGAAGGGACAGACACAAGAACGAAGTGAATCACATGCCGGCCAGTCAAGTGTTCCAGAGCAGTAGTGTTGGGCTAGCAGGACTCCGGTGAACCGGGCTGTAGCGGACTACTATGGCTCATGGAGGCACAAGACTACATTTCCCCATAAGAGAGGCTACCAAGGATAAACAACTAGGTTGTCGGATCCCACACATACCAAGCATTTCAATCATACACACAATATGCTCAATATGTGCAATACAACATGGCATCACAACAAGACTCTATGACTCAGAGTATTTATTCATTAGGCTCCGAGGAGGTAAGAATTACAAACATGGGTCTCATGACCCAACATACAGAGCATACAAGCAACAAGCACATGCGGAAGCTTAACTTGTCTGAGTACAGACAACTACAAATGAAGAAGGCTCAGAAGCCTGACTATCTACAAGACCCTCCCAAGGGTACAAGATCGTAGCTGAGGTAACAAGCTAAACGTCGAAGTCCACGTGGAACTACTAGCGAGACTGAAGTCTCTCTGCAAAACATAAATTAAGCAAACATGAGTACAAATGTACCCAGCAAGACCTACATCGGAACTAACTACATATGCATCAGTATCAATAAACGGGTGGTGGAGTTTAACTGCAGCAAGCCAGCTTTGACTCGGTGGCTATCCTGAACTACGACTGCAAGTAACTCTTTTGAGGTGGCGTACACGAGTCCACATATTCACCATACCAATACACCACTATGGACCCGCTCCCGTCTCCCTGCGAGAACGCCATCCATAGCACTCACACTTACCTTGCGCATTTTAGAATATCCGCTTTCACTTGTCTATGAACTATGCAAGGGGTCCAAGTTTCCATATCCGAGCCCACCTGTACCTAGTCTGTCCCAAGCCCACCTGTACCGGGTGCCACTTGGTAGACTACTAACACTACCTACAAACACCAGAAACTAGTTGCAACTCCTGGACAGAGATCGAGTTGATTAATAAGCCGAGAGGGGCCGAGTTACCGGAACCCAATGTGTGGTAGTAACTGTTCATGGATCACAAACACAGAACTCAGTTCCTGAGAATGGCTGCAATGAGACAACCCACCATGTACTCCTACATGGCCTCTCACTGCTACCTTTACCAAATCGTGTTCACCCACTTAGCTCTTAACGGTAGTACATGTTCACCACGTTCCAATTCATTCCCGATTAATCAAACCTGACTCAACTCTAAGCAGTAGCAGGCATGACAACAAGCATGAATGAGTAGGCACATCAGGGCTCAAACAATTCCTACTCGTGCTAGTGGGTTTCATCTATTTAATGTGGCAATGACAGGTCATGCAGAGGAAAGGGGTTCAGCTACCGCAGCATGTAACAGTTGAAACGTTGTTGTCCTAATGCAGTAAAAGAGAGCAGGAGCGAGAGAGTGGGATTGTATCGGAATGACCAAGGGGTTTTTGCTTGCCTGGCACTTCTGAAGATATCATTGGATCTTCATCGGTGTCAACGATCACAGCGTCGGTACAACGTCTATCAAGAGGGGACAACCACCGGCAACAGAGAAGGAACACAATCAATGCAATGCACAACATGATGCATGATAATGACATGGCAATATGTTGTTGACTGAGCTAATGCAACTAGCAACACAATTAAATGAAGTTGGTTTGAACCCAAAGTTCAAATTCAAACTCCACATGTGGTTATTTAAATGCCATTCATTTGATTTGTCCTAAACAGTGGCCTTAAGTTGTTCTAACATGCATGAAAATGGTACAGATGGATAGATTGGATTTTTCTGATCATTTTTCATATATAATTTGTTTGATTTGGAGTTACGGTTGAATTACTATGAATTTTTGAAGTTTTAGACATTTTCTGGAATTTTCTAATTATTTAAAATCTAGAAAATGATTTACTGCGTCAGCATGACATAGCTGTGACGTCAACAGGTCAACTGAGCTGTTCTGGGTCAAACCTGACCAGTGGGGCCCACTGGTCAGTGTAACAGTGCTGGCTTGGGTCACTAACAGGTGGGGCCGGTCAAGGTCCATGTCAGCTCGGTCAAAGCTGACGCATGAGTCCACTGGTTTTGCTAATTAGCCTAATTGTTTTGGTTAACTAGTAAACTAACAAACTGGGACCCACTGTCAGTGACTAGTGTTAACTAATACGGTTAATTAGTCCCTAATCTAATGACGGCCACGTCGGCAGCCGCCGGGGTTAGTCGCCGGCGACACATAGACGTGGCGCAGCTCGCCGGAGTGGCGCTAGAGGCTGCGGCTTGCCGCGCTGAGGGCACCAGGGGGGAGCCCTCGCTCGCCCCCATCCAGGGGTGCACGCAGCTGGGCGCAGGGAGGCCGGGGTCGACGGCGGCGACCACTTGGGCGGCGGCCGGAGCACGGGGTTGGCCTGGAGGGGCTGCAGTGCACGATAGGAGGTGCGGGTGGTGGATTTGGCTTGCTGGGGAGCTTCTGAGAACGTTAACGGGCACGGACGCGGGCGGCAGCAGTTGTGGTCGCGGTGGCGTCAGGGCCAGTGGCGGCGAGCTCGGGAGATGACGGGAGCGGTAGCTACGGCACGTATCCGACGAGGGAAACAGAGGGGAAAGGTAGCACGGCTCACGGTGGTTCAACGGGGAGGGTCAACGGGCTCGGGGAGGACTGGTAGGTGGTGAATCGTCGATGAAGTCCGGCGAGCAGATGCGGCGGTGACGAGCTCGAGGGCGATGTTTCGGGGCGCCCGCGTTCGCGTGCTTCAGCAGAGAGGTCGAGGGAGACGCGGGGAACCTCCTGGACATGGCGGTTCAGCGAGGCGGCGGCGGTGGCTGCGAGAACTGCGGTAGCCTGCTCGTGGCGGCTTCGGCATCAGGGGGAAGAAGCGGTGGGACGAGGGGAAAGTGAGCAGAGAGGGATGGCTCGATGCAGACGGCAGCGGCGAAGTCACCCGCGTCGTCGACGTGTCTCAGGAGGCAGCCAGGCAGCTGCTGCGTGGCGCGCGGTGAGCGCGCGTGCATCGAGCACACGCGCCCTATCTACTGGCGCGGTGGAGAAGATGATTGGCAGGTGGGCTGCACAGTAGCGGGCCGGCTAAATGGGCTGCGGTAAGTTAGGTGGGTTTCTTTCCCTCTCTGCCTTTCTACTTTTGTTTCTGTTTTCTATTTATTTTGATTTGTTTTGAATTAGTAAAAATACTAACTCATTTTGTAAAATCCTGACAAAAATTGTGGGCACTATTTGAATTATTTCCAACAGCCCCCAATTGTTTTCAGAAGTATTGAAGCATTTAAAATATTTATAGGCATTAAATTCTCCAATTCAAATACAATATAATTTAACTCAAAAATCCATAAATGTCCAAGAAATATGCTCATCATTTTTGGCTGAGGTTTTCACCTTTATCACAAATCATGAACATTTTCAAAGGGCATTTTAGGTTTATTGGAAATGATTTTATGTTGAACCTATTTGATTTGATCTGGTGCTAGAGTTTGAACAGTCCCCAATTCAAATTCATTGAAATTTAAACATGATGCTCACATGAAAGGCTAGCCTAGTGCATACCAGAACTAGGGATGTGACAGCTCACCCCTACTAAACAAGAATCTCGTCCCGAGATTCAAGAAGTGGAGTAAGAAGACAGAGGGGGTCACAAAACTATCACAGTCTTCTCGATCCAACTGCCCTTCTCGAGGATGTTGACTCATTGCTCCAATTGATCTTGACATCTTTGCTATCGAGATCTTTATCCAACATGATGATGATGGAAAGAGACTCTCTACCGAAATCGATCTTCTCGAAGATCGAACAACTCACGATCAACTCACGGAATGAGATGTTGAAACATCTCGAGTTGAGACACAAAACATACATCCAAAGGGATGGAGTGAAATAGAGAACGAAGATTCAAGTTGATAAGCACAATTCCACGCTGAATAAGATGGTGCATGGTTTCAAGATAAGAGGAGTTATCTGCCATGATTCGATAACGGGACACCTTAGGGAAAGGTGACTCGAAAAGCATTTCCCTTAAGTGGCAAAAGAATTACTTTTGATACAAAGATCATTGAAACTCTTTATACCAGCCTGAGGTAATCACAATCGATCGTTGGAAGGTTCGAAAGAATGGCATACTCCGACTAGGATGGATGATGTGGACTACCTTGTTGAAGACAACGCAATGGATGATTTTTAGCTTATCATCAGAAATGGATGGTACCCATGGTAAGTCCACTTTTGAAGATGATCCTGAACAAAAACTACTGAGGTGCAAGCTGGGAACAAAATGCAAATATTGGGAATGATTCTGGTAACTGGGGAAGAACTCAACAGTCGAGAGTGTTTCCAATGTTCCAATGGTTATAAAATCATTGAAGAAACTAAGAGCACAAGGATCCCTAAGGAACAACTTCAAGAATAGGTCACACTAAATCCTCATGGAGAAAATGGTCAAATAGCTCAATCAAGATACTACAATGATAGATCTTCTGGCTAGGTGTGTCGGCCAGAACATCAACCTTGTCGGGGACCTACATCATAGATCTTGGAAAAGTTCCAACCATCATATCTGCCTGAGATTCTTGGTAACAGGATATTCCAGACCCATCGAGTCTAGAAGAAAATGAAAGTTTGCAACACAAATCGACGAGATGGTGTTGCAAGATTCTCGGGAAATGGACTATGGTAGTAAGCTCCAAAACATGAGCTGGTTCTGCTAACACATGTGAACATGTTGTCCCAGACAAGCATGACCACGTAGTAGTCTTATAATAAAAACACTACCGAGTTCAGGTGGGGAACCACCATCGAGGATAACAAAGTCCTTGCATAAGGCATGCTCTTAAGAAGGAACTTCTTCTCCTTGAACAAATCAATCAGTGGCTTGGTGTGCTAGGAATACATATAGAATGAAGGTTGCAAGTCTCCAGACCACAAAATACTTCGCACATATGCATGACTGACTTGGGATGGTTCCAGAGGAAGCAAAACAAACCTTTCTCAAATTCATGGCGGTAACTTGCATCAAGTGCACATGAATTAGAGGAAGTATCTTCTTTCATCCAAACATATACCTTATGAACGGGACACGAGGGCAACGCTTCCAAAGTTTCCCACACTAGCTTAATGTTCAACATAATTCATGGAAAGGGTAAGGATGTTGTCGATGGGCTCAACAACAATTCATCCATGTTTCCATATATATGGAATCCCACAACTATGTGAACAAGACGATAGCATTGGTCAGACCCAAAAGATATAATGGTGTATGCTCGAGGGATCAACCACGAGTAAGGCAACATTACGATCATCGTTGGTTCTGATTTGATTTGAGGATAGCCCACGCCCAAATCAAAGTTTTGGCAAGACAATAGATCCAACAACTGATCAGAGGACCAATCAATGAAGAAATCACCTTTCTTCAACACACACACAAACGCAAAGATATCCCTTCAGAATGAACTAAATTCGGCAAAGCTTTTACCTTCCAACTCTCCAAGTTGTTGTTTAGCTTAACCAACTAGCTTAGGGGTATCCAACACGGATTCTTGGAGAAAGAGTGGTTTATTGATAACCAACTTGATCACGAACTCACCATATCGGTCAGGGGATGACCTGGTGATACTTCCATGAAGATATCCGGAAAATCACAAACCACCGATATGACTCTAAGCTCGAGAACAATCTTGCTTTTCAGGGCAAGACGATATGATCGAAAGAGTGAGGGATTGACACAATCATAACTCATTGATCGAAGAGTGTACCTGAAGTAAGGACTAGGTAGCAAGATCAATCTTAGAATGGTAGTTCAATAACCAACACGCTAAGAATGAGAATATTGTCCATTTACTACCAAGCAACGAGTTGCTCGGAGTACTGATTTCACACATCATAATTCACTTGCCGGAATTCTGGTTGCGACAACACGACACCGAGGAATGAATAATGATGGCGAGAAGTATCACTACGTTAAGAATTCGTAAGAGAAGGTGCAATTCTCATGACATTCCTGACATAAAGTGGGTAATACTTCAGGGTAGAACAGACCAAAAGCTTGATTGCATTTGATCTGCGGAATACAACTGCTTTGACCCAATCCTTGAAATGGATGATGTACTGGAGTTTGTTTCTCCTAGTCATTCTGAACTAGAATGGCTTGACTGACCACAAGAATAATAAGCATCGATAACACGGATTCACAATTACTCCTGACTATCAATTGATAGATGATGGTCGGAATACAAATGAGGAGGGACAACTCAAGGGGACATATATCTTTCTGAGTCGTGGATGCATAGATTAGTATGTTGAACAAAGCTCAACATGTTTCTTCCGGATAACCCATGCAGAAAGGTAGAACTGGCATAATCACAATTATGAATGGAGAACTCCTCAAGAGTACTCTGATTGTGTTCTTTTGGTTCAAATAACTTCTTCCATATTGGCTCATGGTATTGGAAGAACGATATACCGCAGACCTCGAGGACTATCACAAGGTTACTAATATCTTAAGGGAACTAGCAAATACTAACAACATGAAGTAAGTAGGGTGAATCTCGGGTTCAAAACCCAGGAATAGAATACCTACATACTAAATAACATCACGGGATGCTTTCAATAAAGGTGGCCAGAATTATCACACAGGGGATATAAAGCATTGCTAGATTAGTGGGTGGTTCGCTAGAATGCCTAGGGTCATAATACTAGCTCCAACATATATGTCAAGGCAATGGAGTACCTCAACAGACCGATTAGTGTGCTTAATCTGGCCCAAAGGACATCGGAAACGAGATGAAGACATTTGCAAATGCATCAGACTGTTTAGAAACCTGTGATGACTCAGACAGCATAACGGTTGTAATTGCTCAAAAGATTTGAGACAACCTGCAAAAATGGTGGCATAACCACTCAACATCACAATATCAAGGTTCTAAGGCCAGCTATGAACATATGGAAGTAGTAGGAACTGAACTGAGGCTTAAACTCAACAATCCTAGGCAACTACGGTTTAGTAACATGTCCTCCTAAGAGATAGAAGAGAATCCTAGTTCTTAACCCCGTAGAAAAGATAAGATGACTCAGATCAGAAGGTCATGAGGATAAGGAGTAAAAAGAGCCTTACGTTCCTTCCCACAATCAATTCCCTTATATAACTAAAGCATTTCTAGACTCAACTTCGACCAGCTTGGCTTGGTAATCCTACAGGTAGTCAGGCTCTGATACCAAAGCTGTCAGGACCCTGATTCTAAGTCACACCGATCTAGCCTGTAACACCTCATATCACTTTGCGGCCTCACGCACGGTATCCCCACGGTGTCGCCTTACCATGGCCCAGGACCGTTTGCGCCTTTTGGCTCACGTATATGATGGTGTCGCTAGCATCCATATGACAGAGAACCCGGGCCGACATGACTAGTCGTGAACCCAAAGTGGCACTAACTTATGGGGACAGGCATACATGAATCAACATCGAGCATGTCGATCAACAGCATGCGAATCCGGGCTGTAGCACCGGGCTAACAGGACTCCGGTGAACCGGGCTGTAGCAGGCTAGGCAGGACTCCGGATGTCACCGCGTGACATTTCCCCGAAGGGACAGACACAGGAACGAAGTGAATCACATGCCGGCCAGTCAAGTGTTCCGGAGCAGTAGTGCTGGGCTAGCAGGACTCCGGTGAACCGGGCTGTAGCGGACTACTATGGCTCATGGAGGCACAAGACTACATTTCCCCATAAGAGAGGCTACCAAGGATAAACAACTAGGTTGTCGGATCCCACACATACCAAGCATTTCAATCATACACACAATATGCTCAATATGTGCAATACAACATGGCATCACAACAAGACTCTACGACTCAGAGTATTTATTCATTAGGCTCCGAGGAGCCAAGAATTACAAACATGGGTCTCATGACCCAACATACAGAGCATACAAGCAACAAGCACATGCGGAAGCTTAACTTGTCTGAGTACAGACAACTACAAATGAAGAAGGCTCAGAAGCCTGACTATCTACAAGACCCTCCCAAGGGTACAAGATCGTAGCTGAGGTAACAAGCTAAACGTCGAAGTCCACGTGGAACTACTAGCGAGACTGAAGTCTCTCTGCAAAACATAAATTAAGCAAACGTGAGTACAAATGTACCCAGCAAGACTTACATCAGAACTAACTACATATGCATCAGTATCAATAAAGGGGTGGTGGAGTTTAACTGCAGCAAGCCAGTTTGACTCGATGGCTATCCTGAACTACGACTGCAAGTAACTCTTTTGAGGTGGCGCACACGAGTCCACATATTCACCATACCAATACACCACTATGGACCCGCTCCCGTCTCCCTGCGAGAACGCCATCCATAGCACTCACACTTACCTTGCGCATTTTAGAATATCCGCTTTCACTTGTCTATGAACTATGCAAGGGGTCCCAAGTTTCCATATCCGAGGGATCCAGCTATTCGAATAGATAATGATAACCCTCAGGGGTGTACTTATTCACACACGCTCTCGCCACTTATCGCCCTGTACATGTCATGTACCTCGGCAACCTTCAAGCGGAAGCTGGGCGAGGGAGTCGGCCACGACCTGACTAACCAACAAGTCTCTAGTCCAGGTTTATCGCCTATTCGGGTTCCATCCGCAAGGAGATCCGGCCGAGGTGTCGCTCACGGCCCCAAACGATGTGAGCAGGGTTCCCAAGCCCACCATCCGGGTGCCACTTGGTACACCGTGCCACTGTGCCTAGTCTGTCCCAAGCCCACCTGTACCGGGTGCCACTTGGTAGACTACTAACACTACCTACAAACACCAGAAACTAGTTGCAACTCCTGGACAGAGATCGAGTTGATTAATAAGCCGAGAGGGGCCGAGTTACCGGAACCCAATGTGTGGTAGTAACTGTTCATGGATCACAAACACAAAACTCAGTTCCTGAGAATGGCTGCAATGAGACAACCCACCATGTACTCCTACATGGCCTCTCACCGCTACCTTTACCAAATCGTGTTCACCCACTTAGCTCTTAACGGTAGTACATGTTCACCACGTTCCAATTCATTCCCGATTAATCAGACCTGACTCAACTCTAAGCAGTAGCAGGCATGACAACAAGCATGAATGAGTAGGCACATCAGGGCTCAAACAATTCCTACTCGTGCTAGTGGGTTTCATCTATTTAATGTGGCAATGACAGGTCATGCAGAGGAAAGGGGTTCAGCTACCGCAGCATGTAACAGTTGAAACGTTGTTGTCCTAATGCAGTAAAAGAGAGCAGGAGCGAGAGAGTGGGATTGTATCGGAATGACCAAGGGGTTTTTGCTTGCCTGGCACTTCTGAAGATATCATTGGATCTTCATCGGTGTCAACGATCACAGCGTCGGTACAACGTCTATCAAGAGGGGACAACCACCGGCAACAGAGAAGGAACACAATCAATGCAATGCACAACATGATGCATGATAATGACATGGCAATATGTTGTTGACTGAGCTAATGCAACTAGCAACACAATTAAATGAAGTTGGTTTGAACCCAAAGTTCAAATTCAAACTCCACATGTGGTTATTTAAATGCCATTCATTTGATTTGTCCTAAACAGTGGCCTTAAGTTGTTCTAACATGCATGAAAATGGTACAGATGGATAGATTGGATTTTTCTGATCATTTTTCATATATAATTTGTTTGATTTGGAGTTACGGTTGAATTACTATGAATTTTTGAAGTTTTAGACATTTTCTGGAATTTTCTAATTATTTAAAATCCAGAAAATGATTTACTGCGTCAGCATGACATAGCTGTGACATCAGCAGGTCAACTGAGCTGTTCTAGGTCAAACCTGAACAGTGGGGCCCACTATTCAGTGTAACAGTGCTGGCTTGGGTCACTAACAGGTGGGGCCGGTCAAGGTCCACGTCAGCTCGGTCAAAGCTGACGCATGGGTCCACTGGTTTTGCTAATTAGCCTAATTGTTTTGGTTAACCAGTAAACTAACAAACTGGGACCCACTGTCAGTGACTAGTGTTAACTAATACGGTTAATTAGTCCCTAATCTAATGACGGCCACGTCGGCAGCCGCCGGGGTTAGTCGCCAGCGACACACAGACGCGGCGCAGCTCGCCGGAGTAGCGCTAGAGCTGCGGCTTGCCGCGCTGAGGGCACCAGGGGGGAGCCCTCACTCACCCCCATCCAGGGGTGCACGCAGCTGGGCGCAGGGAGGCCGGGGTCGACGGCGGCGACCACTTGGGCGGCGGCCGGAGCACGGGGTTGGCCTGGAGGGGCTGCAGTGCACGGTAGGAGGTGCGGGTGGTGGATTTGGCTTGCTGGGGAGCTTCTGAGAACGTTAACGGGCACGGACGCGGGCGGCAGCAGTTGTGGTCGCGGTGGCGTCAGGGCCAGTGGCGGCGAGCTCGGGAGATGACGGGAGCGGTAGCTACGGCACGTATCCGACGAGGGAAACAGAGGGGAAAGGTAGCACGGCTCACGGTGGTTCGACAGGGAGGCTCAGCGGGCTCGGGGAGGACCGGTAGGTGGTGAATCATCGATGAAGTCCGGCGAGCAGATGCGGCGGTGACGAGCTCGAGGGCGACGTTTCGGGGTGCCCGCGGTCACGTGCTTCAGCAGAGAGGTCGAGGGAGACGCGGGGAACCTCCTGGACATGGCGGTTCAGCGAGGCAGCGGTGGTGGCTGCGAGAACTGCGGTGGCCTGCTCGTGGCGGCTTCGGCATCGGGGGGAAGAAGCGGTGGGACGAGGGGAAAGTGAGCAGAGAGGGATGGCTCGATGCAGACGACAGCGGCGAAGTCGCCCGCGTCGTCGACGTGTCTCAGGAGGCAGCCAGGCAGCTGCTGCGTGGCGCATGGTGAGCGCGCGTGCGTCGAGCACACGCGCCCTGTCTACTGGCGCGGTGGAGAAGATGATTGGCAGGTGGGCTGCACAGTAGCGGGCCGGCTAAATGGGATGCGGTAAGTTAGGTGGGTTTCTTTCCCTCTCTGCCTTTCTACTTTCGTTTCTGTTTTCTATTTATTTTGATTTGTTTTGAATTAGTAAAAATACTAACTCATTTTGTAAAATCCTGACAAAAATTGTGGGCACTATTTGAATTATTTCCAACAGCCCCAAATTGTTTTCAGAAGTATTGAAGCATTTAAAATATTTATAGGCATTAAATGCTCCAATTCAAATACAATATAATTTAACTCAAAAACCATAAATGTCCAAGAAATATGCTCATCATTTTTGGCAGAGGTTTACACCTTTATCACAAATCATGAACATTTTCAAAGGGCATTTTGGGTTTATTGAAAATGATTTTATGTTGAACCTATTTGATTTGATCTGGTGCTAGAGTTTGAACAGTCCCCAATTCAAATTCATTGAAATTTAAACATGATGCTCACATGAAAGGCTAGCCTAGTGCATACCAGAACTAGGGATGTGACACTAGGGGTGTAAAATGATAGCGCTTGTTGGGGGCAACCCAACGAATAAAATTTATTTTTGTCTTTTGCTTTCTGTTCTTGAGTATTTGCACAATTATGCTACTATTATGATTGTGTTTTTTGTTTTAATTAGTGTTTGTGCCAAGTAAAGCCTTTAGGATTATGTTGGGTGATAGTTGATTTGATCTTGCTGAAAAAATAGGAACTTTTGCGCTCACGAAAATAATTTTAATTTTTAACAAGAGCGTGATAAAATGCCAATTCTTTTTGCATAAGGTTAATATACAAATTTCTCACGTGGTCCTAATTTTTTAGGATTTTTGGAGTTACAAAAGTATTCGTCCAGATTGCTACAGACTGTCATGTTTTTGACAGATTCTGTTTTCTTTGCGTTGTGTGCTTGTTTTGATGATTCTATGGTTTCCTTTGAAGAGTTTGTGCCATAGAAAAGTTGGAATACAGTAGATATAATGAAATAATATAATATGAATCGGTTTGCAATAGTTCTTATAGTAGTGATTTGTTTTCTTATACTATTGGATCTCACGAAGGTTTTGTGAGTTTTGTGTGATTGAAGTTTTCAAGTTTTGGGTGATGTTACGATGGATGATGGAATAAGGAGTAAGAAGAGCCTAAGCTTGGGGATGCCCATGGCATCCCAAGCTATTATCCATAGAGAAGCAAGCAACTAATCTTGGGGATGCCCGAGTGGCATCCCCTCTTTCTTCTAACGACCATCGGTATTTTACTCGAAACTATATTTTTATTCGTCACATACTATGAGTTTTGCTTGGTGCATCTTGTATGATATGAGTCTTTGCTTGTTTTGCTTTTTATTTTAAGTCTTGAATCCTTGCTGGACACACCCATTTGAGACAGCCAAAATTATGCCACGACTTGTTAGAATTGCTCTCTATGCTTCACTTAAATCTTTATGAGCTATGGAATTGCTCTAGTGCTTCACTTATATCTTTTTGAGCACGGTGTGCTTTAGTATTTTTGAAGAAATGCTCTCATGCTTCACTTAGATTTATTTGAGAGTTAGTAAATTTTTTAAGAAATTCTCTCTTGCTTCACTTAAATTAATTTGAGAGAAAGAAATATTATGCTCATGATCTTCACTTATATTTGTTTGAGCTTATCAAAAGAAACACATGAAAATTAGTTCCAAAGTGATAGATATCCAAGGAGGATATAATAAAAACTTTCATGAAGATCATTGGACAAAATAAACTTGATTCCTCGTAATAGTTTTGAGATACGATGATGTGATATGTGAGTCATGTTGATGAGTAATTATGCTTTAGTAAGAATATTGGTGTTAAGGTTTGTGATTCCCTATGCAAGCACGAAAGTCAATAGTTATGCAATGAAATTACATCCTACTTGTGGTGCATTATTCGGTGTTAATTATGCTTAATGCTCGCTTATGAGATTATTGGTTTCTTGGTTGGTCACTTCTCAATCTTTTGCTAGCCTTCATTTTTCACTAATTATGATCACTACCTGTGCATCCAAAATCCTTTAAACTAGTTTTGCCACATGAGTCCACTATACCTACCTATATGCAGTATTCTTTTGTCGTTCTAAGCAAATTCATATGTTCCATCTCTAATATTCAAAATAAATTTCTCTTTTGTTTGCTCGTACCGCTCGCGAGGTGGTGAGGGGTGGCCAATAGTTTCCATGCTAGATGTGTCATTCTCACGATGAGTGTTTATTCACTTCTTATTGCACGAGAGTAAGGCAAAGGTATTAGGGATGCCCAGTCCCGAAATGAAAAATGAATTTACTTTATGTTGTCTAATAATAAATTCCTTGGAAAGTGTTGGTGTGGAAGGCACCCGTGGATACGGTTAGCCATGGAAAGTGGAAGTATGGTGGAAAAAGGAATAAACTTTATTTTCTGTTTGGGAACCGCCTATGATATATCTAGCATGGAAAGTGTGGGGAACTCTAAGTCGTTTTCATTGATGGGAAAAGTATGCCTCTCAAAATGTTTTTATCTCTAGGTTGAGATATACGGTTAGCAGCATATACATGTAATCTTCATAGGCATATGACTAAATTCTTCACAAGATACCAAATAACAAGTCCATTAAATCATTACATAACATATTTCTCAAGTCCAAAGACACAAGAAACATAGTTCAGCAAGTCCACAACATAGTTCGATAAGTCCACAACATAGTTCGACAAGTTGATTACATAACATCATATCAAATAACAAGTCCATTACATAATAAAGATACCAAATAACAAGTTCAAAGCCACAAGTTGATGAATCTTTTGAATCCATATCTTCGTTGTTCCATCAAGCTATCTCAACTTAATTATTTTCTTGGATGAAAGCACAATTTGAAAGTAAGGAAGATAGGAATGGAATGAAGCACGAAAGTAAGCTTGATATCAACAAACAAGAGAAGATATTAAAGGAGTGCAGAACTGATATATGGTAAACAAGACAAGATAGTAAGTTAGATAGAAACAAACTAAATCTGAAGATAACTCATCTGCATGAGAACTTGAAGGTCCACCTCCTATAGTGCTCATTTCTACAAAACAAACAACACAAGAATCAATGGTGATGTTAATATGAAACAACAATAGACACTTGATTCTACCTTCATTCTGAGACATATTCCAATGATACCAATCTTGGAGACACATTAAAGCCTCGATGGTCTTAGGCTTAAGTGAAGCTTGGTCATGTGTTATAACTTTGCGACTCATGCTAAAGGCTTGCTCCGAAGCAGCACTAGAAATGGGAACAACAAGAATATCCTAAGCCATTGATGCAAGCTCAGGGTCTCACATAAATGATTTGCTCCAAAATTCCAACACATTCAACTCATCATTCTATTTCCTAGGTGTTTCTTCCAAGTAAAGATCCAATTGAGACCTCTCTACATTTGCCCATTGAGATTGAATGTAACTCTTGTAGTCATCGAACATATCAGAACCATCTCCCCTACTTCCCCTAGTGTTTGCACTACTGCAGGATGCTGCTAACGCGACACTACGATCAGAGACCCTTCGACGAAACTGTGTGCGATGCAATAATCGCAAACGGTGGTGTAAAAGAACCGTCAAAAAAGGTGCAAAACATTTGCGATGGCAGAGCCATCAAACACGGTTCAGATTTTAGTTGCGTGTGCGATGCAGGGCATACAGTTCAGTCCAATGAACTATTTGCGATTATGCGCAACAAAGAAATGGGCAGCCTGATGAAGGCACGTGCGATATACAGCATACAGTTCACTCGGATGAACTGTTTGTGAGTAGGCAACACAAAAGAAATGGTCAGCCAGATCAAGGTGTGTGTGATTGAGGGCATACGCTTCAGAAGGATTAACTATTTATGATTAGGCAACAGAACAGAAACGGGTCAGCCAGATCAAAGTGTATGCGATTAATGTCATACACTTCACATGGATGAACTGCTTGCGATTAGCCACAACAAACTAAAACAGTTAGATAGATCAACGTGTGTGCGCTAGACGGGCACACACATTCTAATTAAAAGAAGCGTGCGCGATGGTAATAACGAGCGCGCACGGTTGTTGGAACAAGACGTGAGCTGACATTGCCTATTGCGGTGCACCCTATGGTGCAAACGCCATGTACGCGGCCGAGAAGGCGTATGTGCCCATGTTACGCCTTCCGGGAATAGTGTCGCACTTATAACTGTCAGTAAATTTTGAGCATGCGTCCCATCGCATTCCAAATTGCAAACCTGTTCACACCTATCAAAACCTAAATGGTTTCTCACTTAGGAGCATATTACTACTCGGTTATAAATACTACTACTCTAAGATGACTGCACATTCCTCCTCAACTCCTCATCCACAAAAACAAAGTCATTCATCATCCTTCCCTTTGTGTTTGCCATGGCCAGCGTGAGTTCTGGGTCGAGAGATTGCCACCAGGGAGATGCGAGCATGGAAGCGGAAGCACGAGAGATGTCCCGCCTCGCCGCAAACGCAACCGGCATGTCCCGCCGCCCGGCCGTAGCAGCACAGAGGTCCCGCCGCGCCACTGAAGCACCACGCAAGTCCCGCCGCACCGTCAATGCGGTAGACTGGTCCGGCCGCACTGCGGAAGCAGAAGAGATGTCCCGCCGCGCCGTGAATGCAGCAGAGATGTCCTCCCGCGTCGTGGAAGCCTGGGAAAATGTCTCGGGGGTAGGCGAGGACTTTTACAAGCGCATGCATGCGATCGTCCATAGCCAGATGGATCAGATCTCCGGCTGGGCGAGGTTGCACGACGACATGAAAGCCTCTTTTGCCGGCATCATCCGGCAACTAAATGAGAGCAATGCGAAGCTCCGGGCCGAGCGCGACCTGCTGAGGGCGAAGATCGTCCGAAGTGCAGAGCAGCAGGAGGAGACCGCTGCCTTGTTGAAGACGACCGGCGTCATTGTCGAGAAACTTATGGACGAGAATGCCATGTTGCGCATCGAGTGCAGAAGGCTGGTGGAGGAATCCGAGGATGCTCTCAAGCAGCATCTTGAGGACAAGAAAGAGCTCATCGCCGCTCGCCGTGGAGACTAGTTCCCGCGGCCTACAGCAACATAGAGATCAGCGGGGCAGATCGTTGTCTTCCTTCTTCTTTTGCTCTTGTGTATTTCGGGCGTTGCCGCATGTGGCTTTTTTAATTATGTTCCTAAATATGTAAGACAATTATTATCCACTGTCATCGTCCTTATATTCATCATGCTTGCTATAAGCCGCAATCGATGCTATATAGGTCCATCAGATCTTACATCAAGATCTGTGCAAAACTTTCTTTTCTGATTTACATTTTTCTCTCTTAAATCTCAGTCCAGTGAGACACATAGCCACGCCGTAGAACAGGGGCTCGGGCGCCATTAATGGAGACGTTGGGAGGGTGGTGCGCGGCAGGTAGCGGGTAAAGGGCTCTCCTCCCGATGAGCACGCGCAGGGGTTTGATCGCACGCCTCCCGTACTCAAATAGCTATCCCGCACGGCACCTCCTAGCCAATAAAAAAGGAGACGCATGGCAGCACGTAAATGGTAAGTAGAACGCCCACAGTTTCAATAATACTTGTGTTTCCGATTTGTAATGTGACAGCACTTCTTCCAAAATGACTTCTTGATTGTTAATGTGTGCGCTTTCGCAAATCGGACAGAAAAATTACCACAGCATGTTGGTGCCATGTCATGACACCATGCCAAGTTTCATGATTTTCAGGCGTGTTTTGGATTTACAGGAATTAAAAAACCAAGTCTCAATATTTCCGGCCAAGCCACGATGCCTAGATATTTGAATTTCATTCCCATTTCTTGCATGGGGCCTAGAAATTCACCCAAGGACACACATGTGATTTTTCAAACAACTTTGGTGCACTGGAGCCTGTGCTCGTAGTTCAAATTTGAAGTATGCACATTAAATGCGCAGAAAGTCAATTAATGTATAATAAAAGCCAAATGAATCCGGAATAATTCCAAATTTTAGCACGATACTTCTATTTGGTCTAATATGCCTGTGTAAAAAAATTAAGGCGTTAGAAGGCAGTGTACGTATCTCGTTTCGCACATGGAGGTGACACGTTTCCTCTCGGAACCATGAGCCTTCTTGAGGGAAGCTCTGGTTTGCAAGAAGCTTACACCAAAGTTTTTCCTAATTTGGCCAAAAAAATTACCACAGCATGTTGGTGTCATGTCATGACACCATGCCAAGTTACATGATTTTCAAGCGTGTTTTGGATGTACAAGAATTTAAAAACCAAGTTTCTCAATCTTTCCGGTCAAGCCACGACGCCCAGATGTTTGAATTTCATTCTCATTTCTTGCATTGGACCTATAAATACAGCCAAGGACACACATGTGATTTGTCAACCAACTTTGGTGCACTGGAGCATGTGCTTGTAGTTCAAATTTGAATTATGCACATTAAATGCGCAGAAACTCAATTGATGTATAAAAAGGACAAAGGAACCCGGAATAATTCCAAAATTTAGCATGATACTTCTATTTGGTATAATCTGCCTGTGTAAAAAAATTAAGGCGGGAGAAGGCAGTGTACGTATCTCGTTTCACACATGGCGGTGACACGTTCCCTCTCGGAACCACGAGCCTTCTTGAGGGAAGCTCCGGTTTGCAAGAAGCTCACACCAAAGCTTGTCCCAATTCGGCCAAAAAAATTACCGCAGCATGTTGGTGCCATGTCATCACACCATGCCAAGTTTCATGATTTTCAGGCATGTTTTGGATTTACAGAAATTGAAAAACCAAGTTTCTCAACCTTTCCGGCCGAGCCACGACGCCCCGATATTTGAATTTCATTCTAATTTCTTGCATGGGACCTATAAATACACCCAAGAACACACATGTGATTTTTCAACCAACTTTCGTGCACTGGAGCATGTGCTTGTAGTTCAAATTTGAATTATGCAAATTAAATATGCATAAACTCATTTAATGTATAAAAAAGGCCAAACGAATCCGGAATAATTCCAAAATTTAGCACGATGCTTCTATTTGGTCTAATCTGCCTGTGTAAAAAAATTAAGGCGGGAGAAGACAGTGTACGTATCTCGTTTCGCACACTGAGGTGACACGTTCCCTCTCGGAACCACGAGCCTTCTTGAGGGAAGCTCCGGTTTGCAAGAAGCTTACACCAAAGCTTGTCCCAATTCAATCAAAAAATTTATCGCAGCATGTTGGTGCCATGTCATTACACCATGCCAAGTTTCATGATTTTTAGGCGTGTTTTGGATTTACAGGAATTTTAAAACCAAGTTTCTCAATCTTTCCGGCCTAGCCACGACGCCCAGATGTTTGAATTTCATTCTCATTTCTTGCATGGGACCTATAAATTCACCCAAAGACACAGATGTGATTTTTCAACAAACTTTGATGCATTGGAGCATGTGCTTGCAGTTTAAATTTGAATTATGCACATTAACTGCCCAGAAACTCAACTAATGCAAAAAAAATCCCAAACAAACCCGAAATAATTTCAAATTTAAACATGACACTCATGTACTAGTTGCATGTTCACTGTATGTAATTGTTCTAGCAATTCAAACACCATCCTTTCCCTCCATAACACCATTTTGTCTTTCAAAACATAATGAAAAAATCAGGTATATCACAAACAGTTAACTAGAAAGAATCATGTGGGATGCGATATAAAATATCTTGGTGCACCGTCTTGTATGGCTTACGCAGGAAGCTTCCTCATCTACAGTCCACCGCCCCCGCTTGAACTACACTTGCACGACAGTTTCTCGCGGCGCCGAGCGAAAAAAATTTGCCACCACGGAAATATCTATCTCCCCGCCCCTCCCTCCTACCAAAAGCCACATTGCCACTGTTCCTCCTTACTTTCCAAGTTCAAACCTTCATTGTTGCTTACTGGCAGCTCAGCCTCCTCGCCGGCGACCCTTCTTCTTGTAGCGCTGCCTCCTTGCTGGCTACCCTTCTTCTTGCAGCGCCGCCTCCTCGCCGGCGACCCTTCTTCTTGCAGCGCCGCCTCCTCGCCGGCGACCCTTCTTCTTGTTGTGCGGCCTCCTCACCGCCGACCCTTCTTCTTGCTGCGCGGCCTCCTCGCCGCCAACCCTTCTTCTTATTGCGTGGTCTCGTCGATATGGTCAGGTAATCCACACCCCACCCACACCATCCTCCTCCTTTCCCGTCCCACATGCCCCGACCAACGGCGTCACACCTTCCACCGAAATAACTGCCCCCTCCTCCAATTAAGCGCTGCCCACAGCCATTTTGCACGCAGTATAACGTGGAGCTCAGTAGCATGTGGCCGCACACGCGCACGAGGTAGCTATGGCTGCCATGCATGTCGACCGCCAGATCTTGGAGGAGCACCTCGTCTTCGAGGCCGCCGTCGACACCGCCACGCGGTTGTCTACTTTAAAATACAGTTCATGTTGTTTTCTTGAGGCCACCGCGAGTGCCTTCTAGTGATTTGTCCTCTGTAATGTTAATATGCAATCTGATGTTCAGTTAACAGTTTGGTCCTTTGAAATGTAATGTTCCGTTAACACTTTGGTCCAACAATTGCTACATTTCCTAGTATTGTTCTCAAGCATTCTTTGTTTTGTTAACTATCTTATCTTCTAGTACATGATTCATTCTGCAATGCCGTGCTCAGTTAACTATTTTGGTTCATTTGTCTGCTGTCCATTTAACTATTTGGTTCAGTTCTGCAATTTGATTTCCATTTGATGTGGGTACGATTTTGTATTGTTATGCATGTGACACCAATCGAATTTGGCTGTACTCAATACATATTCTACTGATAGTATGGCAACTCTCAGTTAACCTGATCAAGATCTTCCTTATGTGTGTTGCAGAGAAACAATGGGAGACACTGCGGTTTACCATCGAGGTTTGTTCAAGCAGGGTCCTTTGGATAATAGCACATTATTGTGCAGTTGCAGGAATCATTCTAATATTTAGGTTTCTTACAATTTGGTCTTGCACATGTAGGTCCTGCTGTCAGAGGCTTAGACCCACTGTTCGACCCATTTTGCATATGGGGAAATGAGATGTCCATGAATATCAATCAAGTCAAGAAACTCAGAAAGATTGTTAGGATGAAGAAACTTGCGACGAATAACAGCAAGATCTTTGTTTGCACAATGAAGAAGACATCATCCAACTATAGGATGGTACCAACTCTTTTACCTTGTTTTTACCCCTTGCGCCATTTCAAAATTTACAACAGCGATTTGTGCATAGCTTTGTTTTCAGTACTTTTCGAAGCAGTTCACCGATGATTACCTTGCAAACCACCTGCATGTTCAATAGGCGAGGAAGGTATTCATTCAACACCCACGGTACAATATTTAAGTCTTGCTGAAGAGGACGAAGGTTGGGAGGGCAATTATCCATAGCCACTGGCCTAAAGTTGCAAGGACATTCAACATCACTGAAGGCTAAATATTTGCCTTCCGCTTCTGCAGTTTCCCAGATGAGATTCATTTGTCTATTTATCGTGTATGATGCTACTTTCCAAAGGTTTTTCATGTTGCATGTGAAACTCGGTGCTGTTGTGTAATGGCGTAACTGAGTGCCGAAGCTATCTGATGTAATTCGATTATGAAATTCTGGTTGCTTTTATACGGATATGAAATATCTGGCGTGTTTTATAAGAAATGTATGTTTGATTAGTACATGGATTATCAATAATAGACTAATTACCCTGCTTATTGTGGTTTTCTATTGTAGACGGTTACTTAGACAGCACTGTGGGTGATGAACTCAAACAACCCGCACGGTTTCTAGAAAGTATGCGTGTTCGATCAACTAACAATCACACACGGCTTCCGGTAGAAAAATGTTTGCGTTAGGCCACCTTGCACAAACATTTCCAACTGTGTGTGATATACATACGTATGGAAATGTTTTTCTAGGATTCACCGTGTGGGATGTACGTACCTACGGAAATGATTTTCTAGGATTCACCGTTTGGGATGTACATACCTGCGGAAATGATTTTCTGGGATTCACCGTGTGGGATGTATATACCTACTGAAATGTTTTTCTCGAATTACCGTGTGGGATGTACATACCTATGAAAATGATTGGGTTTCGATGCCTCGCCCGATCGCACACGGCCCCAGCCTGTGTCCCATGAGGGCCTATCCTTGACGATTTCTAGGTCGTGTGGGAAGGACCCCCTATCGCCCACACTCACTTGGCGATGGTTCCAAATAATGTCGCGGAAAGGGGTTAAAAACCGTTTGTATAGCACGTCGATGTACCAGTGTTGTAGCAACATCTGATGATGTTTGACTAACAACAGCACCATTATATTCAGCAAACAAATTCTCCAAAGTTTTCTTAACTTCATGCACCCGGCATTTTGCCTCGTCGGGGGCATAAAGTTTTCCATAACAATAGCTAACAAAACCAAGCTTGCAACGGGGATCAAGGACAGCAGCACAAGAAAATAAGACATTATAGCCCAATACTTATCACACTTCTCTTTCATTGGAGCTAGCATTGGTGCCATGAACTCCTTTCCTTCACTAAATGCCTTTAAGACACATGATTGAACCAAGAACACACACTGGAAATGTAAATTGGAGATAGGATAATTTGTCTCGAACAATGTGCATGTCACTTGATAAATGGTTTTCAAGAAATCATGCATGATACCAATCTTTTCCCATTCATCATGAGTAAGAGAGAAGTTTGACTTGAATATGCCATCCCTATTACCGAACCACAGTCACCGTCGGGTCGATGAACGTGTGTCTCTGTCAGGTCGTTGAAGGGGCGGCGCCGTCGGCACGAGGAAGTTGCGCCACCGCTTGTTAGGTCGGGATGCGGAGGGAACAGAGCTCGTCAGGTTGGGGTAGGGAGGGAGCACCGCGGCCGCGCCATAGCAGGATCTAGCCGCCACCGGTGGAGCGGTGGAGGGTTGGAGACGCGGGGTAGGTCTGTGATTCGGGGAGGGTTGGAGACGGGGTGTGGGTGCGGGGATAGGAGTTAGGGTTTGCGTATTGAGCTGGGCTTCCGGAGTTAGAACACATGATGGTTGGGCTGGGTGCCTGGGTCGTCTGTGCGTTGGAGTTTTCCAGCAAAGGTTCGGGCCGGGCTTTGCTTTGGGCCAATTTTGAAGCCCGAGCCCGGCTCGAAAATACAAACTGGCCTATTTCTAAAGCCCAAGCCCGGCCCGAGATAGAAGCGCGGCCTGGCCCGGGTTTTTCGGGCCGAGCTGTCCATGCCCGGGTTTACCCCCTAGTGTAAGGATTTCAAACGAAAACTATTATCATCACACCCAACTCATTTTTTAATATCATTTCAACTTCAAACTTTTTTCATTAGTAATAGACACCATTGAAATCCCTATTCTCAAATTTCGTCACTTTTTGAATTAGTTTGCTATTTTTGCAGCAGTAATTGACTTTCCAGCAATTAAACACGGAAAAATTCTTTGGGCGTGCAAATGACCTCCGAATGGGATGAGACTTGACATGGTGTACTCATTAGATACCTGTAGTGCATCGTAAAAATTTGACACTGTTACGGCAAAAACTTGATGCACCTCGTGTACAACCAAGACACAGTCCCCCAAGTGTAAGGATTTCGAACCAAAACCGCCCTTATACACACCCAACTCATTTTTTTAAATCATTTCAATTTCAAACCTTTTCCATGAGTAATTGACACCATTGAATGCTTCGTTCTCGAATTTTGTCACTTTTTGAGTTAGTTTGCTCTTTCGCAACATTAATTGACTTTCCGGCAATAAAAATGGCAAAAATCTTTGGGCGAGCAAATGAGCTCTGAACGGGATGAGACTTGACATGGTGTATATATTCATTAGACACCTATAGTGTGGTAAAATTTTGACACCGTTACGTCGTGTACAAGCTAGACATTCTCCCCCGAAGTAGCGGACATACAAGTTGTTCTATGTTTACCAAATATGATTTCCTTACGAATTTTTGGACCCCGTTCAAATTTGAGACTACTCTAAGTTTACTACATACATTTTCTTAGGAATTTTTGGACCTAACTTATGGGCGGCGGGCGGCTATTAGTGTCGGCCACAGCTAACTTCTAGTTATCTAGAATTTATTTTGGCGTGGGTTACCATATTTTATTTGTGGCGGGCATAAATTTGGCCCGCCACTAGTAGATTTCACCACGCAAGAAAATTGGGAGAGTTTATGTGTGGCGGGCCTGTATGTCCGCCCGCCATTGCTCTGTAGATACCAGTGGCGGATTCATTTTGACAATCTGCCATGACTACTTTGCCAAAATAGCTATGGCGGGTATCAGGCCATGCAACATGATTCTCTAGCGGGGAATGGATCTAATTAGGTGATACCATGATACCATCACGGTAGCACATCTAATTCATTTTGAAATTGAATTAGTATCTAAGTGTGTTTTTACAGTCCCATAAATTTTTCGACCCAAATTTGATCTATGTATCGAGTACAAAGAGAAAGAAAACAAATTCAATTGTGAATAGTATATTTTGTGTTTATGTCTTATTGTGATGCTATTCATTTTGGACTTGTCTTTTCCTATGAAAAGGTAACAATGTACCAGGGTGGCAATGGTAATTCTTCATGTCAGTAGTCACCTGGAAGTGGGAATTAATTTTTAATTAATATATATTGTATGAAGGTACACTAATCAGAATATTCAGGATAAAATACAATGTTAAATAGGGTTGACTTGTGTCTTGCAATGACAACAATGTGGGTGCATATTCATTACACATTATAAGTTCATACGTTAAGTAGTATGTTCTATCAAGAGTATAGAAAAGCCTAACCTTTTTTCCGAAAAGGAAGATAACCTCCGGCCGTCACATCGGTTGATGCATGCAGCCTTTGGTAAGTTTAAAGTTGCCCTTACTTATTCCCGTTATCAAACAGGAATCACATAATCATAATTACGCCACCAATTTAATGACCTTTTAGTTTTTCCTCATGTGTATATTATGGTCGATGCAGCTGGTGTGTTCTCAAGCAATGGTCCAACTTAGATACATGACAGCTAGAGGCAGCATGTTAGTGATGTAGTGGGTTGGATAGGAAGGGCGGTGATTGACAACATGTGACATAGGATTGGCGAGTACAATGGAAAATCTCGGAGGTTGATCCAATGTTGTTGCCATCACAGGAAGAGAAGAAAGATGTGGTTGCATGCTCAGACTAGGAGAGAGGTAACAACACAAGGGGGTGGGCGTAAGGTAAAAGAGACATGCAACGCGGTCTGGCCTTGTTGTGTTGCAACGTCGTAGCTTGCAGCATTGTCGGCCGATGTTGCAACATCGTGATTAAGCGAGTGTCGAGATTCCGATTTTGCAACGCCGCGCATCCCACCTTGCAGCATTGCCAACCCGACCTTACAACATCACATATCCTCACTTGCAACATCATCGAGTTGGCCTTGCAATGTTTCGATTCCATCTTGCATCATCGGCCGCTACCCTTGCAACAATGTATTCATCATTGACCACCCTTGCAACAGCTTAGGCGACCAAACTCTCCCCTTGCAACATCGGCAACCACCTTTCCCTTGCAGCAATACGCGGCTCCTGCTTGCAGCTTGGGAGCGGTAGATTTATCCAACGCCAGGTGGTGGCATGACGGGAATCTCGGTTCGCAACGCGCCCTAGTCGTCCGTCACGTGTAGATGACCTGACTAACCAATTCATATCAGTTTTCCTTTTTTGTTAATAATAACTACACTTGGTTGTACTATGATATGGAGTATAAGCTACTCCATCCATATAGCATGCATCTCAATTAAATTGTACTAGTAGCCCGATCTATGGCTTGGGCCGGAGTGAACAATACCTGCTTACTGCGTTAGAGAGTTAGCGAGTTGGATTCCATCGCTTTTAAACGTAAAAAGAACCTGTACTTTCGTACTCCCTTCGTCTCAAAATTCTTGTCTTAAATTAGACTCCGTATCTAGACTAATTTAAGACAAGAATTTTGGGACGTGGGGAATACAAGATAAAGAAAAACATAAATGAAAGCCAGGGAAGAGCAGCGTACCCATATCTCTCCGTGCGCACGGCTGCCGAAGCATGCCATCCCTGCAAACATGCTCGTCACGCCGTCCGCTATTGTAACAACTTGTAGCAACATTGCCATGTATTTCACCCTACCTATAAATGCAATGATACGCAAGGGCACAAGGCTTTTGCGTATTCCTGGAAAAAAAAAAGGAAAGAGCAGCGTGCAGGAGCCACGGGCACGTGGCGGGTTAGCGGCCCGACTGATTTCCTAGGAAATCGGTTGGTGGAAAATAAGGGTTTTCCAATGAGAAAATTATTCCTTTCACTCTACGTTGGTATCATGGAACCAGCTTAATATTGTCATTTGGTATGTAGATTAGTTGGTTAAGCCGTTGGCACTTTAGAGTTTCGGCGATCTGTAGATCCCTGAAATTTTATTCAAACTCTGGAGATGAAATGCAGACGTGTCATTGCTTTTGAAATTGATAAAACAAGAGTGCCAGCACTTTGCAAGTTAGAAAAAAAAATAAAAAAGTTTTATTGTTCGCACACAATGCGGTCACCCAAGCATTCAAAGTTCTAAGTTCAAGCCATGAAAATATTTCACACGAACGCACGCGCTATAATACGTGTATGTGTGTGTGTCCATAGCACAACACCCTCCTCTCAGTGTGGTTCTAACATTTGTACAAGAATGGAGATTCCCCATATATGTTGGTCATCTCTCCCTTGGTCAAAAGATGAACCACGTTCTATGTAGGCTCAACATACAGATGGTGGGCTGTGCGTAGGCCCAATATGCAGATGTTGGGTTTTGTGATACAAATGAATTGACCAAGCTGTTGTTTGCATATGGGCTTCATGCAAGCCCCAGGTGTCATCACAAAACACGAAAGGGCGTGCGTAATAGAGAAATCTCCCTTGAAATCTAAGAAGATACATTCTTAATTCGAGAGATGTTTTGAGAATGGAGACAATTTGATTGGTTATTTTGGAAGTACGTAAAATGCATCTAAATTTCTTTTGCTTTAAACTATGTTTACGCGCACGCCACTAGATATGTATCTAAAGGTCAGATGAGGGTGCGCTCGTAATGTACATTATGGGAAATGAGGAGAAAACATAAACCATGGTCAACCTGCTCCTAAAATAGACCACTACTGCCTCCGTTCTGGTTTATTCATCCCCTTAGTATTTTGTACTCTCTCCATCTCAGTTTACAAGTCTTGCACGTGTACCTAGGTCGTTAATTTGACCAACTTAATAAGAGTCATACATTACAAAAAATATATCATTAGAACCTTTAGGTGTTCTATTTTCTAATGATATAATTTTTATGTTAAACAATTTATTTTATATAAGTTAAATTGACAACCTAGATGCACATGCAAGCCTTGTAAACTGAGATAGAGGGAACACCAAACTTTGATCATAGATTTAACTTAAATAATAATAATGCATGTCACCAAAGATTATATTGTTGTATTCATATTTGTACTGGATGCACTTCCACTAGAAATTTCCCTTTTACTAGCGTAAGGACCCATGCGTTGCAACGGGAGAAAAAAACCAAAATCTCCAATAGCCATTATCACATTTTGTTGCTTGACCGAGATACACTACACTCTCAATTTCGTGTAATAATCAACATTTTTTTAAACTCGTTACATATTTGAAATCATGAACATTTTTTCAAATTCATGAACACTTCTGTAAATTTTCGAACACTTTTTAAGTTCATGAACATTTTATACTATTTTCAAATATTATTTTAAATTGTGACCATTTTTTTAGCAATTTTCTTGAGTTGGCGAACATTTCTAGAATAGACGAATATTGTTTGGAATTTGGTGGAACAATTTTTGAAATACACAAACATTTCTTTGACTTAACAAACATTTTTTTAATGCATGGTCATTTTTCCAATCATCAAACATTTTATGAATGAATAAAATATATTTTTTAATTTTAGGAATTCTTGAACATTTTTCGAATTGGTGAAATTTAGTTCAATTTCAATAACATTTTTAATAAGCAAACTTTTTTGAAAAATCATGAACATTTTTTATTTCCTGAAAAATTGTTTTCGAAATTGGGAACATTTTTCTAAAGTCGGGCACGTTATTGAATCCACAAAAAACTATGAATTATTACACATTTTATTTCGAAATTCACATTTTTTTGAAGTCCCAATTTTTTTAAAATAGAAAAAAAAGAAGACGAAAAAGGAAAACAAAAAACAAAAATGAAATTTAAAAAATAGGCCGGCTAGACATGGGCCGGCCCATAAATGCGTGTTGTGTCTTTTCTCAGCGCACATAGCGCAGTATAGAAGGTTCCTACTGCATAGGCCAGGCGGGGATCTCCCTGTGTGAAACTTTTTTATCAGTTATAGGTGGCATCTGTGAGTAATTTTTTGCAACTTTGGGCGCAATTGTGGTGACGTACCGCTAGAAGCAATGGCCTCTTTATTATTACTAGCAAACATGCCCGTGCGTTGCAACGGTAGATACAAAAATTATACGTTGGTTGAATAAGTATGACTAAATACCCTGACATATCAATATCTTCTATTTTAACACAGTGGCTCATCATTTTGCCACTTATCTTTCTTCCGACTCTCGCTGATAATGGATGTGATGTCCATGTGATCACAATGCATTCGCCATGGTAAATCCGAATGCAATGAGCTTGCCACCGCATGGCACACTTGTCAGTGTGTAGCACAAGAAAATGTTGAAAACTTTAAAAATAAATTTCATCTACCACGAGCTACTCCCAACGCCTAGACATATAAAGACTTTCCAGAAACTGATCAAAACGTAGACATAAAAGACTATTGAAATGGTGAAAAGTTTTTTGAATTGACATACATTTTAAAAAAACATTTTTTTAATTCATAAACATTTTTTGTTTAGACGAAAATTTATTGAACACATGAATAGTTTTTTAATTCCTGAACATTTTTTGATTTAATGATTGTTTTTAAATTAGGGCAAAAAATTGAAATTCGCAGAAAAGTTGAATATTTTTTGAGAATTTTCTAAAATTTCATGGATATTTTTTTAGATTCGCGAATATGTTTTGTATAAATTATCATTTTAACAAAATCAAGAACATGGTTTATTTCCTGACAATTTTTTCCTAAATTTTTATTTTTTTTATAATTTGCCAACATTTTTGTAAAATTATCAACATTTTTTGAAACAACGAAAAATTAATGATTTTTCGAACATTTGTAAATTTCGTAGATATTTTATGATTTCTCGACCATTTTTTCAAGAGTCGCAACTTTTTAAAATTTGTCAGTCTCAAATTAATTTAAAGAAGAAGTAAAAAAACAGAAAAGAAAGACAAAAAAATGAAATGAAAAAAAACAGCGTCGCCATGCCTCGCGGGCTGGCCCATGAAGACATACGGGGAGATGAGGTGGGTGAGAAAAAGATGTGGGGAAAATCGATGGAAACAGGGTTCAATCCCTGGTCTTCACAGTTGGAGTAACAGGCTTCTGCCACTACGCCACCGGTCCGCACATGACTAAAACTGGGTATCTTGCGTATAAAAGACTTACCACGACGGTGACTTAACAAAAAAAGGCGAATCGCTTTGTTCACTTATGGATGGCGTAGCGGGTAATATATAGCAACTTCGAGGGTAATTTTTTAGACGGACGACCAGAAGCAATATTTGGTTTATTAGTAGAAAAAAAGTGAATCGCTTTGTTCACTTATGGATGGCATAGCGGGTAATATATAGCAACTTCGAGGGTAATTTTTTAGACGGACGACCAGAAGCAATATTTGATTTATTAGTAGAGATAGAGACTAGCAAACACACATTGCAACGGGAGTTCAAACAATAAAGGACGTCTCTAATGTGATAAACATTCTCATGATCCTTCGTAGGTGCATGCCCTCTTTTTTAACATGACAAGCAATGGCCATTAGGCATGAACGGCGAGCTTCAAAAACAATGAACAACATGTAGAACAATGGATTGATTGAGGGTAGGGTTTTGCAGGATGCCAATTTGAAACATGAGATGTGGTCCTGAGTCAACTTAGTTTACCTTATTAGTTCATTCTAAAATTTAAAAGTAAAATTTAAAGGAATAACATTATTAATAAATGTGGGCCTCATGTCATGAACTAAATCTAAAAGCAACAGTAGCATCAAATAGATTAATCTAGAGTAATAGTGGCATAAAGTAGAAATGAACATCCTCTATGGTGCCAATAATAGATTTTCTGAGAGCATCATACTATCCTATTTAGTCAACTTAAGTGGATAGGAAACATATAAAATAGACATTTTCAAAATACCACAGATAAAAGTATTAATTAAGGGTGCATCCTAAACATAATTTTAGAAATGATTAACATGCAAGATAATAGCATATTTAGTGTCTACACATTTTTCTGAGTGATTTCCATATATAACATGTTAAATTTGGTGTTAAGGTTTCAAAGATATGAATATTTTAAAAAAGTACTTGAATCTGCCAAAAAAAAAAGAAGAAAAGTTAAACTGAGAGTAGCTGAGCCGAACTTGTAGCACTGTGCAGCCCATCTAGAGTAATAGTGGCATAAAGTAGAAATGAACATCCTCTATGGTGCCAATAATAGATTTTCTGAGAGCATCATACTATCCTATTTAGTCAACTTAAATGGATAGGAAACGTATAAAATAGACATTTTCAAAATACCACGGATTAAAAAGTATTAATTAAGGGTGCATCCTAAACATAATTTTAGAAATAATTAACATGCAATATAATAGCATATTTAGAGTCTACACATTTTTTGAGTGATTTCCATATATAACATGTTAAATTTGGTGTTAAGGTTTCAAAGATATGCATATTTTAAAAAAGTACTTAAATCTGCCAAAAAAAGAAGAAAAGTTAAACTGAGAGTAGCTGAGCCGAACTTGTAGCACTGTGCAGCCCGTCTGCTAAGCAACGCTTGGGCCAGGTATCTCTATCTTACGCCAACTGAAATTTAGAGGTAAAAGGCAAAAGAAAAGAGGAGAGATGGGAAATCGAACTCAAGTCTCCCGATTAGAAGACGGGGTATCTAGCAAGTTAGGCTGTTTCTCTCTTGAGCTATAGGGGTGAGCTGAATATTAACAAATGCGACGGCTAGTGACTAAAGAAGTTTTTTCACTCACTGGTGGCATTGGATGTAATCCTGGCAACTTTGCAGAACCAATCCTCTCTTTATTATTAGGTAGAGACTAGCAAGAGAGTCCGTGCGTTGCAACGTAACAAAAAATAATACACGCTCTTAACCTAGTAACCATCACTCAAGACCACAATAGGTCCAGGTCCTTTATTTTGGCGAGGCATCACATTTGTGTTGCCACTTATCCTCCTTCTCATCCTCATGACCATATTTTTCTGCATCACTGAGATACGCCGTCACTCTCAATTTTTTGAAATCATGAACATTTTTTTAAACTTGTTAACATATTTGAAATTGTGAGTATTTTTGAAATTTATGAATACTTTTACAAATTTTCGAACATTTTATAAAATTAGGTATTTTTTTGAATTCATGAACATTTACACTATTTGCAAAAAAACTGTGAATATCTTTTTAAATAATTTTCTTGAATGGGCGACCAATTCTAGAATTCATGAACATCTTTTTGATTTAACGAACATTTTCTGCAGTGCATGATCAGTTTTTAGATCAGCGAACATTTTATGAATGAATAAACTATTTTGTAAGTCATGAACAGTTTTAAATTTTTTTGGATATTTTTTCATTCATGAACACTTTTTGAATTGGCGAAATTTTATTCAATTTCATTAACATTTTTTAAACACGAACTTTTTCCAAAATCATGACCCTTTTTTAATTTTACGAACATATATTGTTAAAAAAATTAACATTTTTTAAGTAAGCAAACATTTTTTGAATCCACAAACATTTTATGATTTATTAAAAAATTTACTTCAAAAAAGTTCCAAAATAAAAAAATGTTTTGGATACAAAACATATTTGTGATTTTGTAAAAAAAATGTTTGCTTACTGAGAAGATGTTTGAAAGTTTGAAAATAAATGTTCGTAAAATAAAAAAATCATAATTTTTTAAAAGGTTTGTGTATTGAAAATTGTTACTGAAATTGAACAAAATTTTGCCTATTCAAGAAATGTTCATGAGTGAAAAAATATAGAAAAAAAATAAAAACTGATCATGACTTACAAAATAGTTTATTCATTCATAAAATGTGCGCTGATTTAAAACTGATCATGCATTTCAAGAAATGTTCGCTAAATCAAAAAAGTTTGTGAATTCTAGAAATGTTCGCCCATTCAAGAAAATTTGAACAGTCCCCAATTCAAATTCATTAAAATTTAAACATGATGCTCACATGAAAGGCTAGCCTAGTGCATACCAGAACTAGGGATGTGACAGCTCACCCCTACTAAACAAGAATCTCGTCCCGAGATTCAAGAAGTGAAGTAAGAAGACAGAGGGGGTCACAAAACTATCACAGTCTTCTCGATCCAACTGCCCTTCTCGAGGATGTTGACTCATTGCTCCAATTGATCTTGACATCTTTGCTATCGAGATCTTTATCCAACATGATGATGACGGAAAGAGACTCTCTACCGAAATCGATCTTCTCGAAGATCGAACAACTCACGATCAACTCACGGAATGAGATGTTGAAACATCTCGAGTTGAGACACAAAACATACATCCAAAGGGATGGAGTGAAACAGAGAACGAAGATTCAAGTTGATAAGCACAATTCCACGCTGAATAAGATGGTGCATGGTTTCAAGATAAGAGGAGTTATCTGCCATGATTCGATAACGGGACACCTTAGGGAAAGGTGACTCGAAAAGCATTTCCCTTAAGTGACAAAAAGAATTACTTTTGATACAAAGATCATTGAAACTCTTTATACCAGCCTGAGGTAATCACAATCGATCGTTGGAAGGGTTCGAAAGAATGGCATACTCCGACTAGGATGGATGATGTGGACTACCTTGTTGAAGACAACGCAATGGATGATTTTTAGCTTATCATCGGAAATGGATGGTACCCATGGTAAGTCCACTTTTGAAGATGATCCTGAACAACAACTACTGAGGTGCAAGCTGGGAACAAAATGCAAATGTTGGGAATGATTCTGGTAACTGGGGAAGAACTCAACAGTCGAGAGTGTTTCCAACGTTCCAATGGTTATAGAATCATCGAAGAAACTGAGAGCACAAGGATCCCTAAGGAACAACTTCAAGAATAGGTCACACTAAATCCTCATGGAGAAAATGGTCAAATAGCTCAATCAAGATACTACAATGATAGATCTTCTGGCTAGGTGTGTCGGCCAGAACATCAACCTTGTCGGGGACCTACATCATAGATCTTGGAAAAGTTCCAACCATCATATCTGTCTGAGATTCAAATCTGTTTGGTAACAGGATATTCTAGACCCATCAAGTCTAGAAGAAAATGAAAGTTTGCAACACAAATCGACGAGATGGCGTTGCGAGATTCTCGGGAAATGGACTATGGTAGTAAGCTCCAAAACATGAGCTGGTTTTGCTAACACATGTGAACATGTTGTCCCAGACAAGCATGACCACGTAGTAGTCTTATAATAAAAACACTACCGAGTTCAGGTGGGGAACCACCATCAAGGATAACAAAGTCCTTGCATAAGGCATGCTCTTAAGAAGGAACTTCTTCTCCTTGAACAAATCAATCAGTGGCTTGGTGTGCTAGGAATACATATAGAATGAAGTTGCAAGTCTCCAGACCACAAAATACTTCGCACATATGCATGACTGACTTGGGATGGTTCCAGAGGAAGCAAAACAAACCTTTCTCAAATTCATGGCGGCAACTTGCATCAAGTGCACGTGAATTAGAGGAAGTATCTTCTTTCATCCAAACATATACCTTATGAACGGGACACGAGGGCAACGCTTCCAAAGTTTCCCACACTAGCTTAATGTTCAACATAATTCATGGAAAGGGTAAGGATGTTGTTGATGGGCTCAACAACAATTCATCCATGTTTCCATATATATGGAATCCCACAACTATGTGAACAAGACGATAGCATTGGTCAGACCCAAAAGATATAATGGTGTATGCTCGAGGGATCAACCACGAGTAAGGCAACATTACGATCATCGTTGGTTCTGATTTGATTTGAGGATAGCCCACGCCCAAATCAAAGTTTTGGCAAGAAAATAGATCCAACAACTGATCAGAGGACCAATCGATGAAGAAATCACCTTTCTTCAACACACACACAAACGCAAAGATATCCCTTCAGAATGAACTAAATTCGGCAAAGCTTTTATCTTCCAACTCTCCAAGTTGTTGTTTAGCTTAACCAACTAGCTCAAGGGTATCCAACACGGATTCTTGGAGAAAGAGTGGTTTATTGGTAACCAACTTGATCACGAACTCACCATATTGGTCAGGAGATGACCTGGTGATACTTCCGTGAAGATATCCAGAAAATCACAAACCACCGATATGACTCTAAGCTCGAGAACAATCTTGCTTTTCAGGGCAAGACGATATGATCGAAAGAGTGAGGGATTGACACAATCATAACTCATTGATCGAAGAGTGCACCTGAAGTAAGGACTAGGTAGCAAGATCAATCTGAGAATGGTAGTTCAATAACCAACACGCTAAGAATGAGAATATTGTCCATTTACTACCAAGCAACGAGTTGCTCAGAGTACTGATTTCACACATCACAATTCACTTGCCGGAATTCTGGTTGCGACAACACGACACCGAGGAATGAATAATGATGGCGAGAAGTATCACTATGTTAAGAATTCGTAAGAGAAGGTGCAATTCTCATGACATTCCTGACATAAAGTGGGTAATACTTCAGGGTAGAACAGACCAAAAGCTTGATTGCATTTGATCTGCGGAATACAACTGCTTTGACCCAATCCTTGAAATGGATGAGGTACTGGAGTTTGTTTCTCCTAGTCATTCTGAACTAGAATGGCTTGACTGACCACAAGAATAATAAGCATCGATAACACGGATGCACAATTACTCCTGACTATCAATTGATAGATGATGGTCGGAATACAAATGAGGAGGGACAACTCAAGGGGAGATATATCTTTCTGAGTTGTGGATGCATAGATTAGTATGTTGAACAAAGCTCAACATGTTTCTTCCGGATAACCCATGCAGAAAGGTAGAACTGGCATAATCACAATTATGAATGGAGAACTCCTCAAGAGTACTCTGATTGTGATCTTTTGGTTCAAATAACTTCTGCCATATTGGCTCATGGTATTGGAAGAATGATATACCACAGACCTCGAGGACTATCACAAGGTTACTAATATCTTAAGGGAACTAGCAAATACTAACAACATGAAGTAAGTAGGGTGAATATCTCGGGTTCAAAACCCAGGAATAGAATACCTACATACTAAATAACATCATGGGATGCTTTCAAGAAAGGTGGCCAGAATTATCACACAGGGGATATATGGGTGGTTCGCTAGAATGCCTAGGGTCATAATACTAGCTCCAACATATATGTCAAGGCAATGGAGTACCTCAACAGACCGATTAGCATGCTTAATCTGGCCCAAAGGACATTGGAAACGAGATGAAGACATTTGCAAATGCATCAGACTGTTTAGAAACCTGGGATGACTCGGACAGCATAATGGCTGTAATTGCTCAAAAGATTTGAGACAACCTGCAAAAATGGTGGCATAACCACTCAACATCACAATATCAAGGTTCTAAGGCCAGCTATGAACATATGGAAGTAGTAGGAACTGAACTGAGGCTTAAACTCAACAATCCTAGGCAACTACGGTTTAGTAACATGTCCTCCTAAGAGATAGAAGAGAATCCTAGTTCTTAACCCCGTAGAAAAGATAAGATGACTCAGATCAGAAGGTCATGAGGATAAGGAGTAAAAAGAGCCTTACGTTCCTTCCCACAATCAATTCCCTTATATAACTAAAGCATTTCTAGACTCAACTTCGACCAGCTTGGCTTGGTAATCCTACAGGTAGTCAGGCTCTGATACCAAAGCTGTCAGGACCCCGATTCTAAGTCACACCAATCTAGCCTGTAACACCTCATATCACTTTGCGGCCTCACGCACGGTATCCCCATGGTATCGCCTTACCATGGCCTAGGACCGTTTGCGCCTTTTGGCTCACGTATATGATGGTGTCGCTAGCATCCATATGACAGAGAACCCGGGCCGACATGACTAGTCATGAACCCAAAGTGGCACTAACTTACGGGGACAGGCATACATGAATCAACATCGAGCATGTCGATCCGCAGCATGCGAATCCGGGCTGTAGCACTGGGCTAACAGGACTCTGGTGAACCGGGCTGTAGCAGGCTAGGCAGGACTCCGGATGTCACCGTGTGACATTTCCCCGAAGGGACAGACACAGGAACGAAGTGAATCACATGCCGGCCAGTCAAGTGTTCCGGAGCAGTAGTGCTGGGCTAGCAGGACTCCGGTGAACCGGGCTGTAGCGGACTACTATGGCTCATGGAGGCACAAGACTACATTTCCCCATAAGAGAGGCTACCAAGGATAAACAACTAGGTTGTCGGATCCCACACATACCAAGCATTTCAATCATACACACAATATGCTCAATATGTGCAATACAACATGGCATCACAACAAGACTCTACGACTCAGAGTATTTATTCATTAGGCTCCGAGGAGCCAACAATTACAAACATGGGTCTCATGACCCAACATACAGAGCATACAAGCAACAAGCACATGCGGAAGCTTAACTTGTCTGAGTACAGACAACTACAAATGAAGAAGGCTCAGAAGCCTGACTATCTACAAGACCCTCCCAAGGGTACAAGATCGTAGCTGAGGTAACAAGCTAAACGTCGAAGTCCACGTGGAACTACTAGTGAGACTGAAGTCTCTCTGCAAAACATAAATTAAGCAAACGTGAGTACAAATGTACCCAGCAAGACTTACATCAGAACTAACTACATATGCATCAGTATCAATAAAGGGGTGGTGGAGTTTAACTGCAGCAAGCCAGTTTGACTCGGTGGCTATCCTGAACTACGACTGCAAGTAACTCTTTTGAGATGGCGCACACGAGTCCACATATTCACCATACCAATACACCACTATGGACCCGCTCCCGTCTCCCTGCGAGAACGCCATCCATAGCACTCACACTTACCTTGCGCATTTTAGAATATCCACTTTCACTTGTCTATGAACTATGCAAGGGGTCCAAGTTTCCATATCCGAGGAATCCAGCTATTCGAATAGATAATGATAACCCTGCAGGGGTGTACTTCTTCACACACGCTCTCGCCACTTATCGCCCTGTACACGTCATGTACCTCAACAACCTTCAAGCGGAAGCCGGGCGAGGGAGTCGGCCACGACCTGACTAACCAACAAGTCTCTAGTCCAGGTTTATCGCCTATTCGGGTTCCATCCGCAAGGAGATCCGGCTGGGGTGTCGCTCACGGCCCCAAACGATGTGAGCAGGGTTCCCAAGCCCACCATCCGGGTGCCACTTGGTACACCGTGCCACTGTGCCTAGTCTGTCCCAAGCCCACATGTACTGGGTGCCACTTGGTAGACTACTAACACTACCTACAAACACCAGAAACTAGTTGCAACTCCTGGACAGAGATCGAGTTGATTAATAAGCCGAGAGGGGCCGAGTTACCGGAACCCAATGTGTGGTAGTAACTGTTATGGATCACAAACACAGAACTCAGTTCCTGAGAACGGCTGCAATGAGACAACCCACCATGTACTCCTACATGGCCTCTCACCGCTACATTTACCAAATCGTGTTCATCCACTTAGCTCTTAACGGTAGGACATGTTCACCATGTTCCAATTCATTCCCGATGAATCACACCTGACTCAACTCTAAGCAGTAGTAGGCATGACAACAAGCATGAATGAGTAGGCACATCAGGGCTCAAACAATTCCTACTCATGCTAGTGGGTTTCATCTATTTACTGTGGCAATGACAGGTCATGCAGAGGAAAGGGGTTCAGCTACCGCAGCATGTAACAGTTGAAACGTTGTTGTCCTAATGCAGTAAAAGAGAGCAGGAGCGAGAGAGTGGTATTGTACCGAAATGACCAAGGGGTTTTTGCTTGCCTGGCACTTCTGAAGATATCATTGGGTCTTCATTAGTGTCAACAATCACAACGTCGGTACAACGTCTATCGAGAGGGGACAACCACCGGCAACAGAGAAGGAACACAATCAATGCGATGCACAACATGATGCATGATAATGACATGGCAATATGTTGTTGATTGAGCTAATGCAACTAGCAACACAATTAAATGAAGTTGGTTTGAACCCAAAGTTCAAATTCAAACTCCACATGTGGTTATTTAAATGCCATTCATTTGATTTGTCCTAAACAGTGGCCTTAAGTTGTTCTAACATGCATAAAAATGGTACAGATGGATAGATTGGATTTTTCTGATCATTTTTCATATATAATTTGTTTGATTTGGAGTTACGGTTGAATTACTATGAATTTTTGAAGTTTTAGACATTTTCTGGAATTTTCTAATTATTTAAAATCTAGAAAATGATTTACTACGTCAGCATGACATAGCTGTGACGTCAGCAGGTCAACTGAGTTGTTCTGGGTCAAACCTGTCCAGTGGGGCCCACTGGTCAGTGTAACAGTGCTGGCTTGGGTCACTAACAGGTGGGGCCGGTCAAGGTCCACGTCAGCTCGGTCAAAGCTGACGCATGAGTCCACTGGTTTTGCTAATTAGCCTAATAGTTTTGGTTAACCAGTAAACTAACAAACTGGGACCCACTGTCAGTGACTAGTGTTAACTAATACGGTTAATTAGTCCCTAATCTAATGACGGCCACGTCGGCAGCCGCCGGGGTTAGTCGCTCGCGACACACAGACGCGGCGCAGCTCGCCGGAGTGGTGCTAGAGGCTGCGGCTTGCCGCGCTGAGGGCACCAGGGGGGAGCCCTCGCTCGCCCCCATCCAGGGGTGCACGCAGCTGGGCGCAGGGAGGCCAGGGTCGACGGCGGCGACCACTTGGGCGGCGGCCGGAGCACGGGGTTGGCCTGGAGGGGCTGCAGTGCACGGTAGGAGGTGCTGGTGGTGGATTTGGCTTGCTGGGGAGCTTCTGAGAATGTTAACGGGCTCGGACGCGGGCGACAGCAGTTGTGGTCGCGGTGGCGTCATGGCTGGCGGCGGCGAGCTCGGGAGCTGACGGGAGCGGTAGCTACGGCATGTATCCGACGAGGGAAACAGAGGGGAAAGGTAGCACGGCTCACGGTGGTTCGACGAGGAGGCTCAGCGGGCTCGGGGAGGACCGGTAGGTGGTGAATCATCGATGAAGTCCGGCGAGCAGATGCGGCGGTGACGAGCTCGAGGGCGACGTTTCGGGGCGCCCGTGGTCGCGTGCTTCAGCAGAGAGGTCGAGGGAGACGCGGGGAACCTCCTAGACATGGCGGTTCAGCGAGGCGGCGACGGTGGCTGCGAGAACGGCGGTGGCCTGCTCATGGCGGCTTCGGCATTGGGGGGAAGAAGCGGTGGGACGAGGGGAAAGTGAGCAGAGAGGGATGGCTCAATGCGAACAGCAGCGGCGAAGTCGCCCGCGTCGTCGACGTGTCTCAGCAGGCAGCCAAGCAGCTACTGCGTGCCGCACGGTGAGCGCGCGTGCGTCAAGCACACGCGCCCTGTCTACTGGCGCGGTGGAGAAGATGATTGGCAGGTGGGCTGCATAGTAGCGGGCCGGCTAAATGGGCTGCGGTAAGTTAGATGGGTTTCTTTCCCTCTTTGCCTTTCTACTTTTGTTTCTGTTTTCTATTTATTTTGATTTGTTTTGAATTAGTAAAAATACTAACTCATTTTGTAAAATCCTGACAAAAATTGTGGGCACTATTTGAATTATTTCCAACAGCCCCCAATTGTTTTCAGAAGTATTGAAGCATTTAAAATATTTATAGGCATTAAATGCTCCAATTCAAATACAATATAATTTAACTCAAAAATCCATAAATGTCCAAGAAATATGCTCATCATTTTTGGCAGAGGTTTACACCTTTATCACAAATCATGAACATTTTCAAAGGGCATTTTGGGTTTATTGAAAATGATTTTATGTTGAACCTATTTGATTTGATCTGGTGCTAGAGTTTGAACAGTCCCCAATTCAAATTCATTGAAATTTAAACATGACGCTCACATGAAAGGCTAGCCTAGTGCATACCAGAACTAGGGATGTGACACTAGGGGTGTAAAATGATAGCGCTTGTTGGGGGGCAACCCAACGAATAAAATTTATTTTTGTCTTTTGCTTTCTTTTCTTGAGTATTTGCACAATTATGCTACTATTATGATTGTGTTTTTTGTTTTAATTAGTGTTTGTGCCAAGTAAAGCCTTTAGGATTATGTTGGGTGATAGTTGATTTGATCTTGCTGAAAAAATAGAAACTTTTGCGCTCACGAAAATAATTTTAATTTTTAACAAGAGCGTGATAAAATGCCAATTCTTTTTGCATAAGGTTAATATACAAATTTCTCACGTGGTCCCAATTGTTCAGAATTTTTGGAGTTACAAAAGTATTCGTCCAGATTGGTACAGACTCTCATGTTTTTGACAGATTCTGTTTTCTTTGCGTTGTGTGCTTGTTTTGATGATTCTATGGTTTCCTTTGAAGAGTTTTTGCCATAGAAAAGTTGGAATACAGTAGATATAATGAAATAATAAAATATGAATGGGTTTGCAACAGTTCTTATAGTAGTGATTTGTTTTCTTATACTAATGGATCTCACGAAGGTTTTGTGAGTTTTGTGTGATTGAAGTTTTCAAGTTTTGGGTGATGTTACGATGGATGATGGAATAAGGAGTAAGAAGAGCCTAAGCTTGGGGATGCCCATGGCATCCCAAGATATTATCCACAGAGAAGCAAGCAACTAATCTTGGGGATGCCCGAGTGGCATCCCCTCTTTCTTCTAACGATCATCAGTATTTTACTCGAAACTATATTTTTATTCGTCACATACTATGAGTTTTGCTTGGTGCGTCTTGTATGATATGAGTCTTTGCTTGTTTTGCTTTTTATTTTAAGTCTTGAATCCTTGCTGGACACACCCATTTTAGAGAGCCAAAATTATGCCACGACTTGTTAGAATTGCTCTCTATGCTTCACTTAAATCTTTATGAGCTATGGAATTGCTCTAGTGCTTCACTTATATCTTTTTGAGCATGGTGTGCTTTAGTATTTTTGAAGAAATGCTCTCATTCTTCACTTAGATTTATTTGAGAGTTAGTAATTTTTTTAAGAAATTCTCTCTTGCTTCACTTAAATTAATTTGAGAGAAAGAAATATTATGCTCATGATCTTCACTTATATTTGTTTGAGCTTATCAAAAGAAACACATGCAAATTAGTTCCAAAGTGATAGATATCCAAGGAGGATATAATAAAAACTTTCATGAAGATCATTGGACAAAATAAACTTGATTCCTCGTAATAGTTTTTAGATACGGTGATGTGATATGTGAGTCATGTTGATGAGTAATTATGCTTTAGTAAGAATATTGGTGTTAAGGTTTGTGATTCCCTATGCAAGCATGAAAGTCAATAGTTATGCAATGAAATTACATCCTACTTGTGGTGCATTATTCGGTGTTAATTATGCTTAATGCTCTCTTATGAGATTATTGGTTTCTTGGTTGGTCACTTCTCAATCTTTTGCTAGCCTTCATTTTTCACTAATTATGATCACTACTTGTGCATCCAAAATCCTTTAAACTAGTTTTGCCACATGAGTCCACTATACCTACCTATATGCGGTATTCTTTTGGCGTTCTAAGCAAATTCATATGTTCCATCTCTAATATTCAAAATAAATTTCTCTTTTGTTTGCTCGTACCGCTCGTGAGGTGGTGAGGGGTGGCCAATAGTTTCCATGCTAGATGTGTTATTCTCACGATGAGTGTTTATTCACTTCTCATTGCACGAGAGTAAGGCAAAGGTATTAGGGATGCCCAGTCCCGAAATGAAAAATGAATTTACTTTATGTTGTCAAATAATAAATTCCTTGGAAAGTGTTGGTGTGGAAGGCACCCGTGGATACGGTTAGCCATGGAAAGTGGAGGTATGGTGGAAAAAGGAATAAACTTTATTTTCTGTTTGGGAACCGCCTATGATATATCTAGCATGGAAAGTGTAGGGAACTCTAAGTCGTTTTCATTGATGGGAAAAGTATGCCTCTCAAAATGTTTTTATCTCTAGGTTGAGATATACGGTTAGCAGCATATACATGTAATCTTCATAGGCATATGACTAAACTCTTCACAAGATACCAAATAACAAGTCCATTAAATCATTACATAACATATTTCTCAAGTCCAAAGACACAAGCAACATAGTTCAACAAGTCCACAACATAGTTCGATAAGTCCACAACATAGTTCGACAAGTTGATTACATAACATCATATCAAATAACAAGTCCATTACATAATAAAGATACCAAATAACAAGTTCAAAGCCACAAGTTGATGACTCTTTTGAATCCATATCTTCATTGTTCCATCAAGCTATCTCAACTTAATTATTTTCCTGGATGAAAGCACAATTTGAAAGTAAGGAAGATAGGAATGGAATGAAGCACGAAAGTAAGCTTGATATCAACAAACAAAGGAAGATATTAAAGGAGTGCAAAACTGATATATGGTAAATAAGACAAGATAGTAAGTTAGATAGAAACAAACCGAATCTAAAGATAACTCATCTGCATGAGAACTTGAAGGTCCACCTCCTATAGTGCTCATTTCTACAAAACAAACAACACAAGAATCAATGGTGATGTTAATATGAAACAACAATAGACACTTGATTGTACCTTCATTCTGAGACATATTCCAATGATACCAATCTTGGAGACACATTAAAGCCTCGATGGTCTTAGGCTTAAGTGAAGCTTGGTCAGGTGTTATAACTTTGCGACTCATGCTAAAGGCTTGCTCCGAAGCAGCACTGGAAATGGGAACAACAAGAATATCCTGAGCCATTGATGCAAGCTCAGGATCTCGCATAGATGATTTGCTCCAAAATTCCAACACATTCAACTCATCATTCTATTTCCTAGGTGTTTCTTCCAAGTAAAGATCCAATTGAGACCTCTCTACATTTGCCCATTGAGATTGAATGTAACTCTTGTAGTCATCGAACATATCAGAACCATCTCACCTACTTCCCCTAGTGTTTGCACTACTGCAGGATGCTGCTAACGCGACACTACGATCAGAGACCCTTCGACGAAACTGTGTGCGATGCAATAATCGCAAACGGTGGTGTAAAAGAACCGTCAAAAAAGGTGCAAAACATTTGCGATGGCAGAGCCATCAAACACGGTTCAGATTTTAGTTGCGTGTGCGATGCAGGGCATACAGTTCAGTCCAATGAACTATTTGCGATGATGCGGAACAAAATAAATGGGCAGCCTGATGAAGGCGCGTGCGATATACAGCATACGGTTCACTCAGATGAACTGTTTGTGAGTAGGCAACACAAAAGAAATGGTCAGCCAGATCAAGGTGTGTGTGATTGAGGGCATACGCTTCGGAAGGATTAACTGTTTACGATTAGGCAACATAACTGAAACGGGTCAGCCAGATCAAAGTGTATGCGATTGATGTCATACACTTCACATGGATGAACTGCTTGCGATTAGCCACAACAAACTGAAACAGTTAGATCGATCAATGTGTATGCGCTAGACGGGCACACACATTCTAATTAAAAGAAGCTTGCGCGATGGTAATAACGAGCACGCACGGTTGTTGGAACAAGACGTGAGCTGACATTGCCTATTGCGGTGCACCCTATGGTGCAAACGCCATGTACGCGGCCGAGAAGGCGTATGTGCCCATGTTACGCCTTCCGGGAATAGTGTCGCACTTATAACTGTCAGTAAATTTTGAGCATGCGTCCCGTCACATTCCAAATTGCAAACCTGTTCACATCTATCAAAACCTAAACGGTTTCTCACTTAGGAGCGTATTACTACTCAGTTATAAATACTACTACTCCAAGATGACTGCACATTCCTCCTCAACTCCTCATCCACAAAAACAAAGTCATTCATCATCCTTCCCTTTCTGTTTGCCATGGCCAGCGTGAGTTCTGGGTCGAGAGATTGCCACCAGGGAGATGCGAGCATGGAAGCGGAAGCACGAGAGATGTCCCGCCTCGCCGCGAACGCAACCGGCATGTCCCGCCGCCCGGCCGTAGCAGCACAGAGGTCCCGCCGCGCCACTGAAGCACCACGCAAGTCCCGCCGCGCCGTCGATGCGGCAGACTGGTCCGGCCGCGCCGCGGAAGCAGAAGAGATGTCCCGCCGTGCCGTGAATGCAGCAGAGATATCCTCCCGCGCCGTGGAAGCCTGGGAAAATGTCTCGCGGGTAGGCGAGGACTTTTACAGGCGCATGCATGCGATCGTCCATAGCCAGATGGATCAGATCTCCGGCTGGGCGAGGTTGCACGACGACATGAAAGCCTCTTTTGCCGGCATCATCCGGCAACTAAATGAGAGCAATGCGAAGCTCCGGGCCGAGCGTGACCTGCTGAGGGCGAAGATCGTCCGAAGTGCAGAGCAGCGGGAGGAGACCGCTGCCTTGTTGAAGACGACCGGCATCATTGTCGAGAAACTTATGGACGAGAATGCCATGTTGCGCATCGAGTGCAGAAGGCTGGTGGAGGAATCCGAGGATGCTCTCAAGTAGCATCTTGAGGACAAGAAAGAGCTCATCGCCGCTCGCCGCGGAGACTAGTTCCCGCGGCCTACAGCAACATAGAGATCAGCGGGGCAGATCGTTGTCTTCCTTCTTCTTTTGCTCTTGTGTATTTCGGGCGTTGCCGCATGTGGCTTTTTTAATTATGTTCCTAAATATGTAAGACAATTATTATCCACTGTCATCGTCCTTATATTCATCATGCTTGCTATAAGCCGCAATCGATGCTATATAGGTCCATCAGATCTTACATCAAGATCCGTGCAAAACTTTCTTTTCTGATTTACATTTTTCTCTCTTAAATCTCGGTCCAGTGAGACACATAGCCACGCCGTAGAACAGGGGCTCGGGCGCCATTAATGGAGACGTTGGGAGGGAGGTGTGCGGCGGGTAGCGGTCAAAGGGCTCTCCTCCCGATGAGCACGCGCAGGGGTTTGATCGCACGCCTCCTGTACTCAAATAGCTACCCCGCACGGCACCTCCTAGCCAATAAAAAAGGAGACACATGGCGGCACGTAAATGGTAAGTAGAACGCTCACAGTTTCAATAATACTTGTGTTTCCGATTTGTAATGTGACAACACTTCTTCCAAAATGACTTCGTTGATTGTTAATGTGTGCGCTTTCGCAAATCGGACAGAAAAATTACCACAGCATGTTGGTGCCATGTCATGACACCATGCCAAGTTTCATGATTTTCAGGCGTGTTTTGGATTTACAGGAATTAAAAAACCAAGTCTCTCAATCTTTCCGGCCGAGCCACGACGCCTAGATGTTTGAATTTCATTCCCATTTCTTGCATGGGGCCTAGAAATTCACCCAAGGACACACATGTGATTTTTCAAACAACTTTGGTGCACTGGAGCCTATGCTCGTAGTTCAAATTTAAATTATGCACATTAAATGCGCAGAAAGTCAATTAATGTATAATAAAGGCCAAATGAATCCGGAATAATTCCAAATTTTAGCACGATACTTCTATTTGGTCTGATATGCTTGTGTAAAAAAATTAAGGCGTTAGAAGGCAGTGTACGTATCTCGTTTCGCATACGGAGGTGACACGTTTCCTCTCGGAACCATGAGCCTTCTTGAGGAAAGCTCCGGTTTGCAAGAAGCTTACATCAAAGTTTTTCCCAATTTGGCCAAAAAAATTACCGCAGCATGTTGCTGTCATGTCATGACACCATGTCAAGTTTCATGATTTTCAAGCGTGTTTTGGATGTACAAGAATTTAAAAACCAAGTTTCTCAATCTTTCTGGTCAAGCCCCGACGCCCAGATGTTTGAATTTCATTCTCATTTCTTGCATGGGACCTATAAATACAGCCAAGGACACACATGTGATTTGTCAACCAACTTTGGTGCACTGGAGCATGTGCTTGTAGTTCAAATTTGAATTATGCACATTAAATGCGTAGAAACTCAATTAATGTATGAAAAGGACAAAGGAACCCGGAATAATTCCAAAATTTAGCATGATACTTCTATTTGGTCTAATCTGCCTGTGTAAAAAAATTAAGGCGGGAGAAGGCAGTGTACGTATCTTGTTTCACACATGGCGGTGACACGTTCCCTCTCGGAACCACGAGCCTTCTTGATGGAAGCTCCGGTTTGCAAGAAGCTCACACCAAAGCTTGTCCCAATTCGGCTAAAAAAATTACCGCGGCATGTTGGTGCCATGTCATGACACCATGCCAAGTTTCATGATTTTCAGGCATGTTTCGGATTTACAGAAATTAAAAAACCAAGTTTCTCAATCTTTCCGGCCGAGCCACGACGCCCTGATGTTTGAATTTCATTTTAATTTCTTGCATGGGACCTATAAATACACCCAAGGACACACATGTGATTTTTCAACCAACTTTCGTGCACTGGAGCATGTGCTTGTAATTCAAATTTGAATTATGCACATTAAATGCGCATAAACTCATTTAATGTATAAAAAAGGCCAAACGAACCCGGAATAATTCCAAAATTTAGCACGATACTTCTATTTGGTCTAATATGCCTGTGTAAAAAAATTAAGGCATGAGAAGGCAGTGTACGTATCTCGTTTCGCACACGAAGGTGACAAGTTCCCTCTCGAAACCACGAGCATTCTTGAGGGGAGCTACGGGTTGCAAGAAGATTACACCAAAGCTTGTCCCAATTCGCCAAAAAAATTACCGCAGCATGTTGGTGCCATGTCATGACACCATGCCAAGTTTCATGATTTTCAAGCGTGTTTTGGATTTACAGGAATTTAAAAATCAAGTTTCTTAATCTTTCCGGCCAAGGCACGACGCCCAGATGTTTGAATTTCATTCTCATTTATTGCATGAGACCTATAAATACACCCAAGGACACACACGTGGTTTTTCAACCAACTTTGGTGCACTGGAGCATGTGCTTGTAGTTCATATTTGAATTATGCACACTAAATGCGCAGAAACTCAATTAATGTATAAAAAGGCCAAACGAACCCGGAATAATTCCAAAATTTAGCACGATACTTCTATTTGGTCTAATCTGGCTGTGTAAAAAAATTAAGGCGGGAGAAGACAGTGTACGTATCTCGTTTCGCACACTGAGGTGACACGTTCCCTCTCGGAACCACGAGCCTTCTTGAGGGAAGCTCCGGTTTGCAAGAAGCTTACACCAAAGCTTGTCCCAATTCGATCAAAAAATTTACCGCAGCATGTTGGTGCCATGTCATGACACCATGCCAAGTTTCATGATTTTCAGGCGTGTTTTGGATTTACAGGAATTTAAAAACCAAGTTTCTCAATCTTTCCGGCCTAGCCACGACGCCCAGATGTTTGAATTTCATTCTCATTTCTTGCATGGGACCTATAAATTCACCCAAAGACACAGATGCGATTTTCAACAAACTTTGGTGCATTGGAGCATGTGCTTGCAGTTTAAATTTGAATTATGCACATTAACTGCCCAGAAACTCAACTAATGCAAAAAATCCCAAACAAACCCGGAATAATTCTAAATTTAAACACGACACTCATGTACTAGTTGCATGTTCACTGTATGTAATTGTTCTAGCAATTCAAACACCATCCTTTCCCTCCATAACACCATTTTGTCTTTCAAAACATAATGAAAAAATCAGGTATATCACAAACAGTTAACTAGAAAGAATCATGCGGGATGCAATATAAAATATCTTGGTGCACCGTCTTGTATGGCTTACGCAGGAAGCTTCGTCATCTACAGTCCACCGCCCCCGCTTGAACTACACTTGCGCGAAGGTTTCTCGTGGCGCCGAGCGAAAAAATTTGCCACCACGGAAATATCTATCTCCCCGCCCCTCCCTCCTACCAAAAGCCACATTGCCACTGTTCCTCCTTACTTTCCAAGTTCAAACCTTCATTGTTGCTTATTGGCAGCTCAGCCTCCTTGCCGGCGACCCTTCTTCTTGTAGCGTTGCCTCCTCGCTGGCTACCCTTCTTCTTGCAGCGCCGCCTCCTCGCCAGCTACCCTTCTTCTTGCAGCGCCGCCTCCTCGCCAGCGACCCTTCTTCTTGCAGCGCCGCCTCCTCGTCGGCGACCCTTCTTCTTGCTGTGCGGCCTCCTCACCGCCGACCCTTCTTCTTGCTACGCGGCCTCCTCGCCGCCGACCCTTCTTCTTGTTGCGCAGTCTCGTCGATATGGTCAGGTAATCCACACCCCACCCACACCATCCTCCTCCTTTCCCGTACCACATGCCCCGACCAATGGCGTCACACCTTCCACCGAAATCACTGCCCCCTCCTCCAATTAAGCGCTGCCCACAGCCATTTTGCACGCAGTATAACGTGGAGCTCAGTAGCATGTGGCCGCACACGCACACGAGGTAGCTATGGCTGCCATGCATGTCGACCGCCAGATCTTGGAGGAGCACCTCGTCTTCGAGGCCGCCGTCGACACCGCCACGCGGTTGTCTACTTTAAAATACAGTTCGTGCTGTTTTCTTGAGGCCACCGCCAATGCCTTCTAGTGATTTGTCCTCTGTAATGTTAATATGCAATCTGATGTTCAGTTAACAGTTTGGTCCTTTGAAATGTAATGTTCCATTAACACTTTGGTCCAACAATTGCTACATTTCCTAGTATTGTTCTCAAGCATTCTTTGTTTTGTTAACTATCTTATCTTCTAGTACATGATTCATTCTGCAATGCCGTGCTCAGTTAACTATTTTGGTTCATTTCGTCTGCTATCCATTTAACTGTTTGGTTCAGTTCTGCAATTTGATTTTCATTTGATGTGGGTACAATTTTGTATTGTTATGCATGTGACACCAATCGAATTTGGCTGTACTCAATACATATTCTACTGATAGTATGGCAACTCTCAGTAACCTGATCAAGATCTTCCTTATGTGTGTTGCAGAGAAACAATGGGACACACTGCGGTTTACCATCAAGGTTTGTTCAAGCAGGGTCCTTTGGCTAATAGCACATTATTGTGCAGTTGCAGGAATCATTCTAATATTTAGGTTTCTTACAATTTGGTCTTGCACATGTAGGTCCTGCTGTCAGAGGCTTAGACCCACTGTTCAACCCATTTTGCATATGGGGAAATGAGATGTCCATGAATATCAATCAAGTCAAGAAACTCAGAAAGATTGTTAGGATGAAGAAACTTGCGACGAATAACAGAAAGATCTTTGTTTGCACAATGAAGAAGACATCATCCAACTATAGGATGGTACCAACTCTTTTACCTTGTTTTTACCCCTTGCGCCATTTCAAAATTTACAACAGCAATTTGTGCATAGCTTTGTTTTCAGTACTTTTCGAAGCAGTTCACCGATGATTACCTCGCAAACCACCTGCATGTTCAATAGGCGAGGAAGGTATTCATTCAACACCCACTGTACAATATTGAAGTCTTGCTGAAGAGGACGAAGGTTGGGCGGGCAATTATCCATAGCCACTGGCCTAAAGTTGCAAGGACATTCAACATCACTGAAGGCTAAATATTTGCCTTCCGCTTCTGTAGTTTCCTAGATGAGATTCATTTGTCTATTTACCGTGTATGATGCTACTTTCCAAAGGTTTTTCATGTTGCATGTGAAACTCAGTGCTGTTGTGTAATAGCGTAACTGAGTGCCGAAGCTATCTGATGTAATTCGATTATGAAATTCTGGTTACTTTTATACGGATATGAAATATCTGGCGTGTTTTATAAGAAATGTTTGTTTGATTAGTACATGGATTATCAATAATAGACTAATTACCCTGCTTATTGTGGTTTTCTATTGCAGACGGTTACTTAGACAGCACCGTGGGTGATGAACTCAAACAACCCGCACGGTTTTCTAGAAAGTATGCGTGTTCGATCAACTAACAATCACACACGGCTTCCGGTAGAAAACTGTTTGCGTTAGGCCACCTTGCACAAACATTTCCAACTGTGTGTGATATACATACGTATGGAAATGTTTTTCTAGGATTCACCGTGTGGGATGTACGTACCTACGGAAATGATTTTCTAGGATTCACCGTTTGGGATGTACATACCTGCGGAAATGATTTTCTGGGATTCACCGTGTGGGATGTATATACCTACTGAAATGTTTTTCTCGAATTACCGTGTGGGATGTACATACCTATGAAAATGATTGGGTTTCGATGCCTCGCCCGATCGCACACGGCCCCAGCCTGTGTCCCATGAGGGCCTATCCCTGACGATTTCTAGGTCGTGTGGGAAGGACCCCCTATCGCCCACACTCACTTGGCGATGGTTCCAAATAATGTCGCGGAAAGGGGTTAAAAACCGTTTGTATAGCACGTCGATGTACCAGTGTTGTAGCAACATCTGATGATGTTTGACTAACAACAGCACCATTATATTCAGCAAACAAATTCTCCAAAGTTTTCTTAACTTCATGCACCCGGCATTTTGCCTCGTCGGGGGCATAAAGTTTTCCATAACAATAGCTAACAAAACCAAGCTTGCAACGGGGATCAAGGACAGCAGCACAAGAAAATAAGACATTATAGCCCAATACTTATCACACTTCTCTTTCATTGGAGCTAGCATTGGTGCCATGAACTCCTTTCCTTCACTAAATGCCTTTAAGACACATGATTGAACCAAGAATACACACTGGAAATGTAAATTGGAGATAGGATAATTTGTCTCGGACAATGTGCATGTCACTTGATAAATGGTTTTCAAGAAATCATGCATGATACCAATCTTTTCCCATTCATCATGAGTAAGAGAGAAGTTTGACTTGAATATGCCATCCCTATTACCAAACCACAGTCACCTTCGGGTCGATGAAGGGGCGGCGCCGTCGGCACGAGGAAGTTGCGCCACCGCTTGTTAGGTCGGGATGCGGAGGGAACAGAGCTCGTCAGGTTGGGGTAGGGAGGGAGCACCGCGGCCGCGCCATAGCAGGATCTAGCCGCCACTGGTGGAGCGGTGGAGGGTTGGAGACGCGGGGTAGGTCTATGCTTCGGGGAGGGTTGGAGACGGGGGTGTGGGTGCGGGGATAGGAGTTAGGGTTTGCGTACTGAGCTGGGCTTCCGGAGTTAGAACACATGATGGTTGGACTGGGTGCCTGGGTCGTCTGTGCGTTGGAGTTTTCCAGCAAAGGTTCGGGCCGGGCTTTTCTTTGGGCCAATTTTGAAGCCCGAGCCTGGCTCGAAAATACAAACTGGCCTATTTCTAAAGCCCGAGCCCGGCCCGAGATAGAAGCGCGGCCTGGCCTGGGTTTTTTGGGCCGAGCTGTCCATGCCCGGGTTTACCCCCAAGTGTAAGGATTTCAAACGAAAACTATTATCATCACACCCAACTAATTTTTTTAATATCATTTCAACTTCAAACTTTTTCATTAGTAATAGACACCATCGAAATCCCTATTCTCAAATTTTGTCACTTTTTGAATTAGTTTGCTATTTTTGCAGCATTAATTGACTTTCCAGCAATTAAACATGGCAAAATTCTTTGGGCGTGCAAACGACCTCCGAATGGGATGAGACTTGACATGGTGTACTCATTAGATACCTGTAGTGCATCGTAAAAATTTGACACTGTTACGGCAAAAACTTGATGCACCTCGTGTACAACCTAGACACACTCCCCCAAGTGTAAGGATTTCGAACCAAAACCGCCCTTATACACACCCAACTCATTTTTTTTAATCATTTCAATTTCAAACCTTTTCCATGAGTAATTGACACCATTGAATGCTTCGTTCTCGAATTTTGTCACTTTTTGAGTTAGTTTGCTCTTTCGCGACATTAATTGACTTTCTGGCAATAAAAATGGCAAAAATCTTTGGGCGAGCAAATGAGCTCCGAACGGGATGAGACTTGACATGGTGTATATATTCATTAGACACCTATAGTGTGTGGTAAAAATTTGACACCGTTACGACAAAAACTTGATGCACGTCGTGTACAAGCTAGACACTCTCCCCCGACGTAGCGGACATACAAGTTGTTCTATGTTTACCAAATATGATTTCCTTATGAATTTTTGGACCCCGTTCAAATTTGAGACTACTCTAAGTTTACTACATACATTTTCTTAGGAATTTTTGGACCTAACTTATGGGCGGCGGGCGGCTATTAGTGTCGGCCACAGCTAACTTCTAGTTATCTAGAATTTATTTTGGCGTGGGTTACCATATTTTATTTGTGGCAGGCATAAATTTGGCCCACCACTAGTAGATTTCACCACGCAAGAAAATTGGAAGAGTTTATGTGTGGCGGGTGTGTATGTCCGCCCGCCATTGCTCTGTAGATACCAGTGGCGGATTCATTTTGACAATCTGCCATGACTACTTTGCCAAAATAGCTGTGGCGGGTATCAGGCCATGCAACATGATTCTCTAGCGGGGAATGGATCTAATTAGGTGATACCATGATACCATCACGGTAGCACATCTAATTCATTTTGAAATTGAATTAGTATCTAAGTGTGTTTTTACAGTCCCATAAATTTTTCGACCCAAATTTGATCTGTGTATCGAGTACAAAGAGAAAGAAAACAAATTCAATTGTGAATAGTATATTTTGTGTTTATGTCTTGTTGTGATGCTATTCATTTTGGACTTGTCTTTTCCTATGAAAAGGTAACAATGTACCAGGGTGGCAATGGTAATTCTTCCTGTCAGTAGTCACCTGGAAGTGGGAATTAATTTTTAATTAATATATATTGTATGAAGGTACACTAATCAGAATATTCAGGATAAAATACAATGTTAAATAGGGTTGACTTGTGTCTTGCAATGACAACAATGTGGGTGCATATTCATTACACATTATAAGTTCATATGTTAAGTAGTATGTTCTATTAAGAGTATAGAAAAGTCTAACCTTTTTTCCGAAAAGGAGGATAACCTCCGGCCGTCGCATCGGTTGATGCATGCAGCCTTTGGTAAGTTTAAAGTTGCCCTTACTTATTCCCGTTATCAAACAGGAATCACATAATCATAATTACGCCACCAATTTAATGACCTTTTAGTTTTTCCTCATGTGTATATTATGGTCGATGCAGCTGGTGTGTTCTCAAGCAATGGTCCAACTTAGATACATGACAGCTAGAGGCAGCATGTTAGTGATGTAGTGGGTTGGATAGGAAGGGCGGTGATTGACAACATGTGACATAGGATTGGCGAGTACAATGGAAAATCTCGGAGGTTGATCCAATGTTGTTGCCATCACAGGAAGAGAAGAAAGATGTGGTTGCATGCTCAGACTAGGAGAGAGGTAACAACACAAGGGGGTGGGCGTAAGGTAAAAGAGACATGCAACGCAGTCTGGCCTTGTTGTGTTGCAACGTCGTAGCTTGCAGCATTGTCGGCCGATGTTGCAACATCGTGATTAAGCGAGTGTCGAGATTCCGATTTTGCAACGCCGCGCATCCACCTTGCAGCATTGCCAACCCGACCTTACAACATCACATATCCTCAGTTGCAACATCATCGAGTTGGCCTTGCAATGTTGCGATTCCATCTTGCATCATCGGCCGCTACCCTTGCAACAATGTATTCATCATTGACCACCCTTGCAACAGCTTAGGCGACCAAACTCTCCCCTTGCAACATCGGCAACCACCTTTCCCTTGCAGCAATACGCGGCTCCTGCTTGCAGCTTGGGAGCGGTAGATTTATCCAACGCCAGGTGGTGGCATGACGGGAATCTCGGTTCGCAACGCGCCCTAGTCGTCCGTCACGTGTAGATGACCTGACTAACCAATTCATATCAGTTTTCCTTTTTTGTTAATAATAACTACACTTGGTTGTACTATGATATGGAGTATAAGCTACTCCATCCATATAGCATGCATCTCAATTAAATTGTACTAGTAGCCCGATCTATGGCTTGGGCCGGAGTGAACAATACCTGCTTACTGCGTTAGAGAGTTAGCGAGTTGGATTCCATCGCTTTTAAACGTAAAAAGAACCTGTACTTTCGTACTCCCTTCGTCTCAAAATTCTTGTCTTAAATTAGACTCCGTATCTAGACTAATTTAAGACAAGAATTTTGGGACGTGGGGAATACAAGATAAAGAAAAACATAAATGAAAGCCAGGGAAGAGCAGCGTACCCATATCTCTCCGTGCGCACGGCTGCCGAAGCATGCCATCCCTGCAAACATGCTCGTCACGCCGTCCGCTATTGTAACAACTTGTAGCAACATTGCCATGTATTTCACCCTACCTATAAATGCAATGATACGCAAGGGCACAAGGCTTTTGCGTATTCCTGGAAAAAAAAAAAGGAAAGAGCAGCGTGCAGGAGCCACGGGCACGTGGCGGGTTAGCGGCCCGACTGATTTCCTAGGAAATCGGTTGGTGGAAAATAAGGGTTTTCCAATGAGAAAAGTATTCCTTTCACTCTACGTTGGTATCATGGAACCAGCTTAATATTGTCATTTGGTATGTAGATTAGTTGGTTAAGCCGTTGGCACTTTAGAGTTTCGGCGATCTGTAGATCCCTGAAATTTTATTCAAACTCTGGAGATGAAATGCAGACGTGTCATTGCTTTTGAAATTGATAAAACAAGAGTGCCAGCACTTTGCAAGTTAGAAAAAAAAAATAAAAAAGTTTTATTGTTCGCACACAATGCGGTCACCCAAGCATTCAAAGTTCTAAGTTCAAGCCATGAAAATATTTCACACGAACGCACGCGCTATAATACGTGTATGTGTGTGTGTCCATAGCACAACACCCTCCTCTCAGTGTGGTTCTAACATTTGTACAAGAATGGAGATTCCCCATATATGTTGGTCATCTCTCCCTTGGTCAAAAGATGAACCACGTTCTATGTAGGCTCAACATACAGATGGTGGGCTGTGCGTAGGCCCAATATGCAGATGTTGGGTTTTGTGATACAAATGAATTGACCAAGCTGTTGTTTGCATATGGGCTTCATGCAAGCCCCAGGTGTCATCACAAAACACGAAAGGGCGTGCGTAATAGAGAAATCTCCCTTGAAATCTAAGAAGATACATTCTTAATTCGAGAGATGTTTTGAGAATGGAGACAATTTGATTGGTTATTTTGGAAGTACGTAAAATGCATCTAAATTTCTTTTGCTTTAAACTATGTTTACGCGCACGCCACTAGATATGTATCTAAAGGTCAGATGAGGGTGCGCTCGTAATGTACATTATGGGGAATGAGGAGAAAACATAAACCATGGTCAACCTGCTCCTAAAATAGACCACTACTACCTCCGTTCTGGTTTATTCATCCCCTTAGTATTTTGTACTCTCTCCATCTCAGTTTACAAGTCTTGCACGTGTACCTAGGTCGTTAATTTGACCAACTTAATAAGAGTCATACATTACAAAAAATATATCATTAGAACCTTTAGGTGTTCTATTTTCTAATGATATAATTTTTATGTTAAACAATTTATTTTATATAAGTTAAATTGACAACCTAGATGCACATGCAAGCCTTGTAAACTGAGACAGAGGGAACACCAAACTTTGATCATAGATTTAACTTAAATAATAATAATGCATGTCACCAAAGATTATATTGTTGTATTCATATTTGTACTGGATGCACTTCCACTAGAAATTTCCCTTTTACTAGCGTAAGGACCCATGCGTTGTAACGGGAGAAAAAAACCAAAATCTCCAATAGCCATTATCACATTTTGTTGCTTGACCGAGATACACTACACTCTCAATTTCGTGTAATAATCAACATTTTTTTAAACTCGTTACATATTTGAAATCATGAACATTTTTTCAAATTCATGAACACTTCTGTAAATTTTCGAACACTTTTTAAGTTCATGAACATTTTATACTATTTTCAAATATTATTTTAAATTGTGACCATTTTTTTAGCAATTTTCTTGAGTTGGCGAACATTTCTAGAATAGACGAATATTGTTTGGAATTTGGTGGAACAATTTTTGAAATACACAAACATTTCTTTGACTTAACAAACATTTTTTTAATGCATGGTCATTTTTCCAATCATCAAACATTTTATGAATGAATAAAATATATTTTTTAATTTTAGGAATTCTTGAACATTTTTCGAATTGGTGAAATTTAGTTCAATTTCAATAACATTTTTAATAAGCAAACTTTTTTGAAAAATCATGAACATTTTTTATTTCCTGAAAAATTGTTTTCGAAATTGGGAACATTTTTCTAAAGTCGGGCACGTTATTGAATCCACAAAAAACTATGAATTATTACACATTTTATTTCGAAATTCACATTTTTTTGAAGTCCCAATTTTTTTAAAATAGAAAAAAAGAAGACGAAAAAGGAAAACAAAAAACAAAAATGAAATTTAAAAAATAGGCCGGCTAGACATGGGCCGGCCCATAAATGCGTGTTGTGTCTTTTCTCAGCGCACATAGCGCAGTATAGAAGGTTTCTACTGCATAGGCCAGGCGGGGATCTCCCTGTGTGAAACTTTTTTATCAGTTATAGGTGGCATCTGTGAGTAATTTTTTGCAACTTTGGGCGCAATTGTGGTGACGTACCGCTAGAAGCAATGGCCTCTTTATTATTACTAGCAAACATGCCCGTGCGTTGCAACGGTAGATACAAAAATTATACGTTGGTTGAATAAGTATGACTAAATACCCTGACATATCAATATCTTCTATTTTAACACAGTGGCTCATCATTTTGCCACTTATCTTTCTTCCGACTCTCGCTGATAATGGATGTGATGTCCATGTGATCACAATGCATTCGCCATGGTAAATCCGAATGCAATGAGCTTGCCACCGCATGGCACACTTGTCAGTGTGTAGCACAAGAAAATGTTGAAAACTTTAAAAATAAATTTCATCTACCACGAGCTACTCCCAACGCCTAGACATATAAAGACTTTCCAGAAACTGATCAAAACGTAGACATAAAAGACTATTGAAATGGTGAAAAGTTTTTTGAATTGACATACATTTTAAAAAAACATTTTTTTAATTCATAAACATTTTTTGTTTAGACGAAAATTTATTGAACACATGAATAGTTTTTTAATTCCTGAACATTTTTTGATTTAATGATTGTTTTTAAATTAGGGCAAAAAATTGAAATTCGCAGAAAAGTTGAATATTTTTTGAGAATTTTCTAAAATTTCATGGATATTTTTTTAGATTCGCGAATATGTTTTGTATAAATTATCATTTTAACAAAATCAAGAACATGGTTTATTTCCTGACAATTTTTTCCTAAATTTTTATTTTTTTTATAATTTGCCAACATTTTTGTAAAATTATCAACATTTTTTGAAACAACGAAAAATTAATGATTTTTCGAACATTTGTAAATTTCGTAGATATTTTATGATTTCTCGACCATTTTTTCAAGAGTCGCAACTTTTTAAAATTTGTCAGTCTCAAATTAATTTAAAGAAGAAGTAAAAAAACAGAAAAGAAAGACAAAAAAATGAAATGAAAAAAAACAGCGTCGCCATGCCTCGCGGGCTGGCCCATGAAGACATACGGGGAGATGAGGTGGGTGAGAAAAAGATGTGGGGAAAATCGATGGAAACAGGGTTCAATCCCTGGTCTTCACAGTTGGAGTAACAGGCTTCTGCCACTACGCCACCGGTCCGCACATGACTAAAACTGGGTATCTTGCGTATAAAAGACTTACCACGACGGTGACTTAACAAAAAAAGGCGAATCGCTTTGTTCACTTATGGATGGCGTAGCGGGTAATATATAGCAACTTCGAGGGTAATTTTTTAGACGGACGACCAGAAGCAATATTTGGTTTATTAGTAGAAAAAAAGTGAATCGCTTTGTTCACTTATGGATGGCATAGCGGGTAATATATAGCAACTTCGAGGGTAATTTTTTAGACGGACGACCAGAAGCAATATTTGATTTATTAGTAGAGATAGAGACTAGCAAACACACATTGCAACGGGAGTTCAAACAATAAAGGACGTCTCTAATGTGATAAACATTCTCATGATCCTTCGTAGGTGCATGCCCTCTTTTTTAACATGACAAGCAATGGCCATTAGGCATGAACGGCGAGCTTCAAAAACAATGAACAACATGTAGAACAATGGATTGATTGAGGGTAGGGTTTTGCAGGATGCCAATTTGAAACATGAGATGTGGTCCTGAGTCAACTTAGTTTACCTTATTAGTTCATTCTAAAATTTAAAAGTAAAATTTAAAGGAATAACATTATTAATAAATGTGGGCCTCATGTCATGAACTAAATCTAAAAGCAACAGTAGCATCAAATAGATTAATCTAGAGTAATAGTGGCATAAAGTAGAAATGAACATCCTCTATGGTGCCAATAATAGATTTTCTGAGAGCATCATACTATCCTATTTAGTCAACTTAAGTGGATAGGAAACATATAAAATAGACATTTTCAAAATACCACAGATAAAAGTATTAATTAAGGGTGCATCCTAAACATAATTTTAGAAATGATTAACATGCAAGATAATAGCATATTTAGTGTCTACACATTTTTCTGAGTGATTTCCATATATAACATGTTAAATTTGGTGTTAAGGTTTCAAAGATATGAATATTTTAAAAAAGTACTTGAATCTGCCAAAAAAAAAAGAAGAAAAGTTAAACTGAGAGTAGCTGAGCCGAACTTGTAGCACTGTGCAGCCCATCTAGAGTAATAGTGGCATAAAGTAGAAATGAACATCCTCTATGGTGCCAATAATAGATTTTCTGAGAGCATCATACTATCCTATTTAGTCAACTTAAATGGATAGGAAACGTATAAAATAGACATTTTCAAAATACCACGGATTAAAAAGTATTAATTAAGGGTGCATCCTAAACATAATTTTAGAAATAATTAACATGCAATATAATAGCATATTTAGAGTCTACACATTTTTTGAGTGATTTCCATATATAACATGTTAAATTTGGTGTTAAGGTTTCAAAGATATGCATATTTTAAAAAAGTACTTAAATCTGCCAAAAAAAGAAGAAAAGTTAAACTGAGAGTAGCTGAGCCGAACTTGTAGCACTGTGCAGCCCGTCTGCTAAGCAACGCTTGGGCCAGGTATCTCTATCTTACGCCAACTGAAATTTAGAGGTAAAAGGCAAAAGAAAAGAGGAGAGATGGGAAATCGAACTCAAGTCTCCCGATTAGAAGACGGGGTATCTAGCAAGTTAGGCTGTTTCTCTCTTGAGCTATAGGGGTGAGCTGAATATTAACAAATGCGACGGCTAGTGACTAAAGAAGTTTTTTCACTCACTGGTGGCATTGGATGTAATCCTGGCAACTTTGCAGAACCAATCCTCTCTTTATTATTAGGTAGAGACTAGCAA